>NC_085136.1:164535228-164747451 GCF_035046485.1 Aedes albopictus
ATTTTTGCAGGAATTTATTGAAAAAAATCTTTCAGAAAATTATACTAGCAATTATTTTAAAAAAAATCCAGGAATTGCTTAAAACATTTGTACAAAAAATTCTATAGGGGTCCATACAAGTATTCCTTCAAAAATTCGCCCAGAAATTACTACAGACATGGATTTCTTCAGATTTTTTTTCCAGGAATTCCTCATGAGGTTTCTTCAGAAATTTCTAAAAAATTCCTGCAGGGAATCACCCGCGAATTCCCTCTACAATTCTTTCAGGAACAACTTCCGGGATTATTTAAAAAATGCCTGCAAGAACTCTTGTTGGGATTCCTTCAGAAACTCCTCCAGGAATTAATTCACGATTTCAGGATTTCCTTAGGAATTTCAGCAATTTCTTCAGTACTGAGATTTCCTCAGAAAATACTTCTGGAATTCCCTCAGAAATTAAACTTTGTATTTCTTCTGGAATTCTTCCTGGGATTCCTCCGGGAATTCCTCAAGGGACTCCTCCAGGGATTCCACCAGGGATTCCTCCTGCAATTGTTCCAGTGAGTCATTAAGAGAGTTCTCCAGGAATTCATTCAGGGATTGCTCATGGAATTTTTGCAGGGAGTCCTCCAGGAACCCCTCTAGAAATTTCTCAAGGAATTTCTTTATAGATTCCTCCAGATATTCTTACAGGCGGCATGTTCCAGGAGTTTTTCCAGGGATTTCTATAGGGATTCCTCCAGAAGTATCCCATGAACTCCTACAAGAATTCCTTCAAAAATAATTATCGCATTTCCTCCAGCAATTTCTCCTGGAAATTCTCCAGGGATTCCTTCAGAAATTACCCCAATTCTCCTGGAATTATTTCAGATATTCCTCCATGCATTTCTCGATGGACTTCTTCAGGAATTCCACCAAGAATTCCTTCAGGAACTACCCCAGGTATTTCTTCAGGAATTCATCCAGGAATTTCTTCAGAAATTGGTCCAGGAATTCCTCCGCGATTTTTTCCAGAAATTCCTTTCATCCAGCAATTTCTGCTGGAAATCATCCAAGGATTCCTCCAGAAATTGTTTCAAGAATTTATGCAGGAATTCCTCCAGGATTTTTTTCCAGGGATTCCTCCGGAAATTCTTCCATGGTTACCTCCAGGAATTAATCCAAGAATTTCTCCTCAAGGGATTCCCCCGGAAATTATCACACAGGTGTTTCTCCAAGGATTCTTCTAGGGATTTCTCCAGGAATTCTTCCTAGGTTTCCGACAGGAATTTGTCAAGAAATTCCTCCAGGCATTCCTCCAGAGGATTTTCTAGAAATTGTTCCAGGGATTCCTCCAGGGATTTTGCCAAGAGTTTCTCTAGAAATTTCTCTAAGGTTTCCTCTATGAATTCCTCAAGAGGTTTTTTCAGCATTAGCCCAGCAATTCCTTTAGAATTGCCTTCAGGAATTCCTTCAGGAATTGATTCAGGGATTTCTTCGGAAATTGATACAGCAATTCCTCCTGGAGTTTCCCCAAGAATTCCTTTTGGGATTTATCCAGGAATTCTTCCTGGGTTTCCGACAGAAATTTGTCCAGTTGTTCTGTCAGGCATTTCTTCTGAGGTTCCTCCAAAAAAATCTCCAGGGATTTTTCCAAGAATTCCTAAAGGGATTCTTCCAAGAATTTCTGTACAAATATCTCTCAAGATTTCTTCTGGAATTCCCCAAAAGGATTCTTCTGAAATTTCTCCAGAGAGTCCTCCTAGAATTCCTCTAGGGTGTTTTCCAGGAATTCATCCAAAGATTCCTTCAGGATATCTTCCAGAGTTTGCTCCAGGAATTCATCCAGAGATTTCTCCAGCTATTTCTGCATGAATTCTTCCAGGAATTCCTCCACGGATTAATACAGGAATTCTTCCAGGGATTGTTATAGGAATTCATTCGGGAATTCCTCCAGGGGGAATTTTTCTAGAGGTCTCTCCCAGAATTCCTCTAAAGGTTTCATCAGAAATTCATCTAGGAATTTTTCCAGGGATTGTCCAAGGTATTCGTCCAGGAATTTATCCAGAGATGCATCAAAGAAATCCTTCAATTATTCCTTCAAAAATTCCTCCAGGGATTTGTCCAGAAGATTTTCCAGGATTTCCTCCAGAAATTCATCAAGAATTCCTTCTGTGATTTCTCAAAGAATTTCTCTAGGGATTCTTTCAGGAATTCGTCCAGAAATTCCTCAAAGGATCCATCCAGATTTTTTTCTAGTAATTCTTACAGGTATTCCTGATGCGGCTACTTAGGATTCCTCCAGGAATTCATCCAGGGATTCCTCGAGGCATACTTTCAGAAATTCCTCCAGGGATTCCTACAGTTTTTACTCCAGGCATACCCCCCTCTAGGGGGTTTTCCAAGAATTCCGTCAAGGATTACTTCGGGAATTCCTGTAGTGATTGCTTCAGAAATTCCTCTCGGGATCTTTTCAAAAACTTATTCAGGGGTTCGTTAAAAAATTTCAGTAACCCGTCAATCATCTTCTCCAGGGAATCACCCATGATTTTTTTCCAGGATTATCTGAAGATTTTTTGAATTTCTTGAAGGATTTCCAGAGGAATTGCTCCAGCGATTTGTATTGGAATTCTTCAATATTTTTTTCAGGGATACAGTAGAAAGGAAATTCTCCAAAAAGTCATCCAGGTATTCTTTCAAAATTATCTCCGGGAAATCTTTAAGGAGTTCATCCACAGATTTATTCAGGAATCCATCCATGAATTTCTTCAAGAATACTCCCTGCAGTTCCTGCACAGTAGTTTCTTCATAATGCCGTGCTGCGATTCTTTCGGAAATATATCTTGTGATTCTTACACAGTCACAAACAGGGATGTAGTACCGGTAATACCGGTACCGAAAATACCGGTATTACCGACCATTTTTTGGTACCGAAATACCGGTACTGACTGATCCTTGGTACCGGTACTTTCGGTACCGTGAAATCTCTTCCTAAGTTGATTGATTGATTTGTCTTTATTAAAGAGACTTTCAGCCCTTGGCTGGTTCGTCTCTACCGCCCGAAGTGCTGAAATCCGGTCATTAGTATAGCCAATACGCAATGGAAATAAACAAAAACATTTAAGCCCAACTACTTTGACAATAAACATTTCATATGCAACCATTTTGCAAATCCAGGATATCTTAGTAATGATTAGTTTGTAACAATTCGCTCTGTTCACGAAGATAACGGCTTAAGCGCCACCCTCATCTAGAAGGACCGTTACCTCTTTTCAAAAACCCGGTATGAGATCTCCTGCTCAGGGCAGGCCAAACAGTTTAGCAGAACTTCTTATCCCAACTTTGACCCAAACGACGCGACGCAAATAAACCAAACCAATTCAAAAAAAACTAAAGAAAAATTAAAAAAAGAAAAAGCTATTATATTGGAGGACTCTCCAGGACTGATCGGTAGTGATTCGAGTAACTTTAAGCTCAAACAAACTCGTTTGAATCTTCAAATGACGACCACGGTCTGGTGAAGAGATTACTAAACTCGAAGTAAACTTTATTCTCAAAATCAACGAAATTCAAATAAAAAATTAAAGCAAATTTAATGAGCTTTACAATCCATTCGTTTCTAATTATTCCTACTTTTCAGGTTTATTCTTAATCAGAACAAACTGGCTACGGACCGTGACGTCACAATCGAGCTCGTCAAATAGGCGGTTCGAGCTGATTTAAATATTCGAGTACACTAGTTTATACGTTGCGCAATCGTATTCAAATTATATGGTCTGACCTTATTCTTCGGCGAAAGGCGGCTCCCACGTCGGACGATTCGAGCAAGTCCTCGTAGATGGTCGACGAGACACCGATGCGACGAACCAGCTTGGCGAAACACGTGGTTGCCTCCAACAACGTCCCGTAAAAGCCAACTCGTGCGTGGGCCGATACGGGGTGAATGCGTCCCCGGTCCTGGTGGAGCTTTCGAGCGGTTGATGCGTAGCTCGCTTCCACGCCTTGATATGTTTCGAGTTCCTCGGCTTGGTTTTCACCACAATCGAGCACGTGGCGTTCGATCAACGGACGAACGGTTGGATGATCGGCCACTGGTTCACGTCTTGGCTTCGGTTGGGAAAATCCACCCGGGATAACCCCAGATAAACCGCCCACGTTTTCGGGCTAGGCCTGTTCAACGTGTTCAAAATTTAGTGTTCACTCAAGTCCAATTGCTCACCAGCTTACCTGATCGGTTTCTTCAAATTATTCACAATTCTCAAGCTTTTCCTTAACTATTTTAGTTAACTCACCAAATTCACTATAAAATGAACATAAAATGTAATTTTAATTTGAAGTTACACTCTAATCGCGAACTTACTTCGACTTTAGTTCGAGAAAGACACAAATGATTAAACTTTCAACTTGATTCAAATAGATTTGAAATCACGCTATAACTGATCTTATCGATCTGAGCACTCCACCAGTAATGATAGGACGAGCGCGAGACGAATTGGGTCGAGCTAAAAAATTAAGACGCAATAACTACCTCATCGTGTACAAGTGCGTACTATTGTCTTTTTTTAGAGGTCAGTTTTGGAGAGAGAAACCTCATCTAGAAGTTTAATTTTCATTGGTGGTACATTATCTGCATTGCAGGCTTTCCTAGGTGGAAATTTCCACGACTTACCGTTTTTAAATATTAATTTGGTTTATTCGCCTACGGTTATGCATTCTTATGTGCATTGCTCGACACGATTGCTATAATGATATAATCTCATACCAAGTTATTTTAGAGGGTTTCTTCTATCCAAACATAGGTGGCTTGAATGTTTCTAGACATATGGCATGAAACGCCTTTCATTCCCGAGTGTAATAAAATACAACAATGAACATTAAATAGGGTTACATTTCGCTAACACATATTTTTAAAAATTTTGAAAATTTCAAATTTTCAAAATTTTTAAACCAGTTTTTGCACGATAATAAAATTAAAATAGAAGATTTTGGGTTTTACACACAAATTACACACTTCAACAAAGTTGTTATCCACCACTATGTAGATCCTTTCTAATATCGAACCTATTTAAACCAATTTTTTATTTGACTACCCATTCACGCTAATTGACTCATTCATTATAATATGTACAAAGTTCTAATCTAACCGATTTAACTCCAAAAAGATTTGGAAATTGTGCTTACATCTAAACCGAATTAACATCCCAATTACTCCAAACATATTTGGAAAAATATTTAACCGAATGACCAAAGTAACTCCAGAAATGTCTGGAAAATATTTCCTTATCATAATCTAATCTAAATCGAATATTCTTATAGTCTCAATCATTCTTCTGAATCAAATTTACTCAAACTCATACGCGCCCGATTATCCATTCCGATCTACAAAGCGTTTCAAACCGTTACACATCAACCGATTTTCATTGACGGGTAGATCCCCATCAATGACAACTAACTGACATACCGAGCCGCCGCGAAGAGAACTGTCAGTTGTGTGGAGGTCAAAGAAAAAAAAAAAACAAAAAAAAATACAGACTGGTAGTGAAAACTTGTGTCGGTGGTAATTTTATCGATGAATACTGCGCGTTTTGATGGAAAAATCTACTTGGGCTATTGAATCTACTAGATTGAAGTGTAAAAACGAAGGGTGAAGGTGAAATCAGTATGCGGAGTACTTTTTTTCTTTGGAAAACCGGCTATGAATGAAGTGGGCACGAATCAAAACAATGTGGTATGACTGGTTCTCTCGCTAAGCTACAAACGAATCTAATTATTTATTTTCTATTTTAGGACGATTTATTACAAGACGACAATCAAAACACGAACACGGAAGCTACTCCGAAAGTTAGGAGGTCGTAAGCGAAAAGGTGATGTGTTTGGACACTCGACTAACTTTCGTTTCACCGAGAGGACTGAACCCATTGAGTATTTTGCGAGAATGGTCTGGGCTGAAGTCGAGCACCTTACATAGCTGTATCTCGAGCAGACTGAATGATGTCTGCTAAATGTGTTGGAACCACCTCCGAAGAGTATTATTGGATGCTTTACGCGATATTGTGTGTATGGGATCCACATCCCTTAGTCATAGCTGGGTGATGTCAGCTGTCAGGACATCTGATGGAGGTCAACGTACGAGGAAACCAACAGGACATCTCGAGTACATGACGCTGAACCGTTACACCGCTGAAGAGCGTATTTTTGACGGACGATGTGGTGTATGTACTAGCCGGCGCTAGTACAGTCATAGCTGGACTTTAAACGCAAAGGCTTACGTCTTCTGAAGGAAGGAACCATGATAGGTCCCGGGTATGCGATGGCCCAATAAATCCTCCAAAACGTAAGTGTTTGATCCGATTCTTTCTTTTATCCGAGCCTTGGAGAATTTGTTTCCGAATTTCCCCACATAGTCCTTATTTTTGTCGGAAAGGTGCATGTTTTTACGATATACTACATCACCCTGCTTGAAATGATGTCGCGCGTTAGAACGAAGGTTATAGGGCCGCGAATACCTTTCGTAAGCTCGATGGAGATTCAAACGTACAACCTCGTAGAGTTTTTTCATGTCCTCGCTCATTTTCGTAGGGTCGTAGTCTTCATTTGGAGCCAGATTTCTTAGATGATCGTACTCTTTCCCACTGCTGACCATATGACGACCGAAATTTAGGAAATACGGACTGAATCCGGTGCTTTCGTGTACACTTGTGCGTATCGCCATTGCAATGTTAGGAATCGACTCGTCCCAGGTTTTATGAGACAATTGCTTGTTTAGCGCACACCTGATTGCCGTGACAATCACGCGGTTAACGCGCTCCGTTGGGTTAGGTGCGGGGTGATACACGGGTAGCAACCAATGAGTAACTTGGTATTTATCGAGCAGTTTTAGGAATAGGCTCGACTTAAATACCTGTGCGTTATCGGATATCAACACAGAAGGTGCACCGAACAAGGTGAACACCATAGTTTCGAGAAAAAGGCAGACTGCAGGGGCAGTTGCGGTTCTCATACATTGTGTTAACACAAATTTGGAGAAGAAGTCGCTTACAACCAAGACCCAAACGTTTCCATGTTTAGATCGCGGGTAAGGGCCAAGGAAGTCTAACGAAACTACTTCCCATGGTCTGGAGCACTCCTTAGGCTTTCCACACGGTGGCCTAACGTTGATATTAGGCGTTTTAGATTCCCGGCACACCTCGCAAGCGTAGCAAAACCGTTTAATGTCGCTGGACATTCGAGGCCAATAAAAGCGTTCTCTGACCTTGCACAGAGTCTTGAGGTATCCCAGATGCGCTTCTTCGTGTACTTTCTTGATTGTTTCGCGACGTTCGCACAGCGGCACGACATATTTCCAACGAAATACTGGATCATCTGCAATCGAACCGTTGGTGATGAATTTGTAGACTCTACCTTCGACGATTTTGAAATCCTTAAATTTATCCGGAAACCGTTCTATTTGGGACTTAAGACCATCGACGTAAGGATCCAATCCAAAAACATCCACGACTTCAACTGCGCGAGACAAAGCGTCAGCGGGAATATTTTCCGTTCCTTTTTTGTATTGCAACGAGAGATCATATTTGGCCAGTTTTAATGCCCATCTTGCAATGCGTGGCGACTTAGACTCAATCGACATCGTACGCAAGAACGTTAAGCTCATCGCGTCGGTCTGAATAATGAACTTAGAACCTTCAACAAAATGTTTGAAGTTTTCTATGCTCAGTAATACGGCCAAACATTCTCTTTCGGTTGCGCTGTATCGACGCTGGGTGCTTGAGAGTTTTTTTGAAAAGTAGGCGATCGACCGTCTCTCTCCTCCTTGTATTTGAACCAGTACAGCGCCGATTGCCACATCCGAGCTATCAGTCTCGATGATAAATGGTAATCCAAAATCTGGATTAGCCAAAATGGGAGCGGATATTAGGGCTTCCTTCAGCTTAATAAAGGCCAGGTCGGCTTCTTTCGTCCAACTGAACTGTTTTCGCCCTTTTTTGAGCAAATTGGTAATTGGAGTAGTTATTTCGGAGTAATTCTGTATAAATTTTTGGTAAAAACCAGCAAGTCCTAAAAGGCGTCGTACATCCTTAACCGATTTGGGTTGAGCATAGTTCACAATGGGTTCAATTTTAGCTGCATCCATGGAAAGTCCACTCTCTGACAAAACGTATCCTAAATATCGAATTTGACGCTGGCAGAATTTAGATTTTTGAAGGTTTATTGTGAGTCCGGCTTCTTTGAGGCGTTTAGCGACGATTCGGATTAACTGGCAGTGATGTTCGAATGATCTGGACGTAATTATTATATCGTCCAGATAAACATACACAAACGGCTCCAGGTCACTTCCTAGGACCTTTCTCATGAGTCGCGCCATGGTCGCGGGAGCGTTCGTGAGTCCGAACGGCATCACGACGAACTTGTACAGGCCCTTATTTGTACGGAACGCGGTCTTATCAGTTGAACTTTTGTCTAAGCCTACCTGGTAGTAGGACTCAGAAAGGTCTATCACGGAGAAATAGGTGGATCGCTGAATTCGCTGTAGAATTCCGACCATATTCGGAAAAGGGTAGTCATCACGTTTTGTGCACGAGTTCAATCTTCGTGAATCGAGGCAGATTCTCCATTTGCCATTCGCCTTTTTAACGGGCAGTAACGGATTCAGAAAGTCAACCGGTCCTGTACATTCCTCAATCACTCCAAGTCGTAGCATCCGGTCCACTTCTTCGTTTATTACTTTTTCCACCACCGGAGACCACCGGTATGAGGCCATCTTCTTGGGAGTAGATCCAGGTAGTAACTCTATGGAGTGTTCCAAAACCTTAGTCCGCCCTAGTTGTCCTTCTGCCGTAGCGGGAAGATTTTGCACTGCTTCAAATAGTTCCTGCTTTTGCACGTCCGAAAGCTGGTGTTCAGTGTCTAAATCTTCGGGAATCTTTAGGGAGTTTTCCGGAAGCTCTATAGTCGGCATATCCAAACTTTCGTCCTCTTCGGTATGGCTACCTAGCTGCTGCTCCTCGGGTTCAGGATGAATTTGGAAACACACTGCTTGGTCATCTTCTCCGAAATACTCTTCTACCATCATAATCTCAATTGAATTGCATTGATTAGTTTCGTCCTCAATTTGCCCTGGAGGTATCATCAAACGAAAATTGAACGCATTTAAAAAGTCCATTCCTAAAATAAGTTTCTTCGATACCTCGGGAACTATAATGGTTGGAATAATTCGAGTTTTAGACTCATAGGTAAAGGGTACATTTACATACCCTAAACAAGAATAAGGTGTACTGTCCGCGGTCCTAATTGTAACATTACATTTATTAACCGGTAATCCTAGCTTATGTATTAAATCCACGGAGCTTATTATTGATACTCCGGCGCCAGTATCGGCAAGACCTTCTACTTCTTCTTCAAAAATTTTAACAAACAAATGTGGACACCTTCGAAAACATGTATTTATGTTGTAATTCTGATTGAAATAACGAAAATTTTGACAAGGAACCCTAGACTCACTATCATCGGTAGCTTGGTCCCTGAAAACTACCGTATTCACTCGTTTTTTGAATCGCTCGTCTCACGCGGTTTGAGATTATGTTTCTGAGGACATTGGTAGGCAGTAGTATTAGTGTGACCGCAGATATGACAGAAGAGTGTTTTCCGTTGGGTACATTCTCTCCACATATGACCCAGACTTCTGCAGTTCCAGCATAACGGTTGGTCCGTTGATTGTTGTTCTGAAGCCATGTTGGGTCCCGGGAACTTGTTGCTATCCTTCCGAGACATCTTCGGTCGCAGAGCCATCACTGTCGGATCGTCTTCCTCTGCAACTTCTTCTAAATCCTCCAATTCGTCCTCTGCAAAAATTTGGTTCAGTACCACAGGCTTCGTTACAGTTCGCGTTAGGTACATGTTACTTTCCAGCGAGTCAAACTGGTAGCAAAGTTGCGCCAGATGATCGAGTGACTGTATCGGCTGCAATGCAAGTCTTCGTCGGTACGAAAGCTTCAAGTTATCCATCACCAAGTCAAACTTTTCAGCATCCGACATTTTTCGAATCAACCTTTGCGACATGGCCTCAATGTCGGTCAAGTATGCGCTGAAAGGTTCACTCGGTTTCTGTTTCCTATTCCTCATGTCTTCGCGAATGGATTTATCCCGGTTCGGATTGTCATACCGCATCTTCAACATTGTTACCAGTCTATCCCAAGAGTCCATCTTGTCGTCGTACGCGGTAAACCATACGTAGGCATCCCCTTTGAACAACATATGGGCATGCACTCGTAGCTCCTCTTGGGATACCTGATATGAACGGCTAAGGATCTCGATTTGTCGCAAAAAATCTACCACGGGCACCGCATTTCCCTCTCCTGAAAACTTCGGCCATTTTTCAATAATGTTACAGGTCTGGTGCGGTAGACGCTGTCGCATGTACGAAGTCTGATTCAACTGACTTCCCATCAAGTTTCCTGTTCCAAACGGTCCCAGCAAGCCTGATTGGGTCAAAGGTTGAAGTCTCGGCTGATCTGGTGAGATGTCACTCCTACGGTACGGGTTCGGAAACGGTTCTGGAGAAACAGTCGGTTGCAACTGCGGTTGCTTGAAGCTCATTGACGAATTCGGAAGTTGGGAAAACATTCCGGAGGGAAAATTCACTTCCTTCCCCCTATTCTCTGATTGAAATCCTTGTCCAGTCAGGACTGGTGCAGCGGGAAATGTCCGACCGATCGGTTCGGTTCTAAGCCCTTCCGCTTGCTTTGGTTCCATCAAACCAACGTGAGTAAACCGGTCCGTAAGATTGTCCACGATTTCACGAGTCATTTGTCCAATACAATTCTTGATATACGCCTCCATCTCAGACACACGCACAAACTCATTGGATGCCACTTTATTTTCAGCTCGAACTTGACGGTTCAACGAGGACGTGTCCAGTGATCCATAGTACGAAGTTCCATCTTCCAAGTCCGGTGAAAAATTACGTTTGGGGTGGCCCTTCCCTAGGAGCTCGTCCTGATGGTGATTGACGGGTTCCTGACCGCGCTCAACACCAGCGGGTCGATCGAACGGATTCACCTGAAAGGCTACTCCGCTCATCGGTACTGAGGCGGGACCTTGAGTTGACGGTCGACGATTCAACTGCACTTGGACTGTTTTTCTAAACTGCGGTGTTCCCGGATCTCCATTCGGCTCACCGTCCTCCGGTGCGCTTGCTCGCTGAGGTTGCGGCGCCACAATCGGTTGCAGCATATCCAATCTGGCAGCCTGGTTAATAGTTACCGGAAAAGTATGTCGCCTGGACTCCATTCCCGCACCATCGTTCGGATATGGCGAAAACACTATCAAATCATCGCGCAGCGACTGGTGCGCCGTATTCGCCCCTACTCCACCTTCAGCTCTGGTCATGGCAACTGGGCCGTCTGGCACTGACGGAGCATTCGCCTCCTCTGGTCCTGTCACCAGAGTCATCACGGGTACGGCTTGTGCGAGAATATCCAAGTTCACTCCAAAATACTGAAGAGCCATCTGCGTCACTGCACTCAACAGCATCCTCTTCTTTTCCTGTTGTTCAACACTGTTGACCTGATATCGGCGAACTCGTTTGTGCAGGTGTACCAATCGCGACAAACAGCCTTGACCTACTCGATTCCGGATTGCCAGCTCGATTTGCTGAAGCTTCACCGGAATGCCCACATACTCATCCTCAATCGAATACCAGGTATTCTTCACCTGTGTCGTTTCACTCTCCCGCAACATACGCCGCAAAGCGCGCCGCCGTGTTTCCAACGGGCCTTCGATAGCGAAACCACGAATTCGCAACTCGTAGTTAACTTCGTCCTCCTCCAAGCACTGTTCATTAATATGATAATAATTCATTTTCACTCCAAGTTACGCGATAGAAAGGAAAAAAAAACCGAATAAGAAAATACACAAAAACACTCGCTTAGATTCAAACACTTCAAATTCACTACCGGTTTATATGAAGATTATGAGAAAAAAAACGTTATATTGAGACTGATTGATAAACAAACTTTGACTGATTGACCGAAGATTAAAACTACAAAAGAAAACTAATCAAATTCAATTCAAAAGGATAGTTGTAAGCACAAAATCAAACTTGAATTTCAATACCAATTCCGAAAACTTTCGAAAGGAGAACCTTAATCCTAACTAAACTAAAACTCAACTTACTTTATCTAACTCAACCCAACCAATACTGAAAATTAGTAAGAATCGTGCTTTAGCAAAAACCCTATTGAAATCTACTAAGTGTTCCTCGGACAAAGTCCAATTGAAAAAAATCTACTAACTGTTTTTCGAGCCCCACGTTGGGCGCCAAAATTGTAACAATTCGCTCTGTTCACGAAGATAACGGCTTAAGCGCCACCCTCATCTAGAAGGACCGTTACCTCTTTTCAAAAACCCGGTATGAGATCTCCTGCTCAGGGCAGGCCAAACAGTTTAGCAGAACTTCTTATCCCAACTTTGACCCAAACGACGCGACGCAAATAAACCAAACCAATTAAAAAAAAACTAAAGAAAAATTAAAAAAAGAAAAAGCTATTATATTGGAGGACTCTCCAGGACTGATCGGTAGTGATTCGAGTAACTTTAAGCTCAAACAAACTCGTTTGAATCTTCAAATGACGACCACGGTCTGGTGAAGAGATTACTAAACTCGAAGTAAACTTTATTCTCAAAATCAACGAAATTCAAATAAAAAATTAAAGCAAATTTAATGAGCTTTACAATCCATTCGTTTCTAATTATTCCTACTTTTCAGGTTTATTCTTAATCAGAACAAACTGGCTACGGACCGTGACGTCACAATCGAGCTCGTCAAATAGGCGGTTCGAGCTGATTTAAATATTCGAGTACACTAGTTTATACGTTGCGCAATCGTATTCAAATTATATGGTCTGACCTTATTCTTCGGCGAAAGGCGGCTCCCACGTCGGACGATTCGAGCAAGTCCTCGTAGATGGTCGACGAGACACCGATGCGACGAACCAGCTTGGCGAAACACGTGGTTGCCTCCAACAACGTCCCGTAAAAGCCAACTCGTGCGTGGGCCGATACGGGGTGAATGCGTCCCCGGTCCTGGTGGAGCTTTCGAGCGGTTGATGCGTAGCTCGCTTCCACGCCTTGATATGTTTCGAGTTCCTCGGCTTGGTTTTCACCACAATCGAGCACGTGGCGTTCGATCAACGGACGAACGGTTGGATGATCGGCCACTGGATCACGTCTTGGCTTCGGTTGGGAAAATCCACCCGGGATAACCCCAGATAAACCGCCCACGTTTTCGGGCTAGGCCTGTTCAACGTGTTCAAAATTTAGTGTTCACTCAAGTCCAATTGCTCACCAGCTTACCTGATCGGTTTCTTCAAATTATTCACAATTCTCAAGCTTTTCCTTAACTATTTTAGTTAACTCACCAAATTCACTATAAAATGAACATAAAATGTAATTTTAATTTGAAGTTACACTCTAATCGCGAACTTACTTCGACTTTAGTTCGAGAAAGACACAAATGATTAAACTTTCAACTTGATTCAAATAGATTTGAAATCACGCTATAACTGATCTTATCGATCTGAGCACTCCACCAGTAATGATAGGACGAGCGCGAGACGAATTGGGTCGAGCTAAAAAATTAAGACGCAATAACTACCTCATCGTGTACAAGTGCGTACTATTGTCTTTTTTTAGAGGTCAGTTTTGGAGAGAGAAACCTCATCTAGAAGTTTAATTTTCATTGGTGGTACATTATCTGCATTGCAGGCTTTCCTAGGTGGAAATTTCCACGACTTACCGTTTTTAAATATTAATTTGGTTTATTCGCCTACGGTTATGCATTCTTATGTGCATTGCTCGACACGATTGCTATAATGATATAATCTCATACCAAGTTATTTTAGAGGGTTTCTTCTATCCAAACATAGGTGGCTTGAATGTTTCTAGACATATGGCATGAAACGCCTTTCATTCCCGAGTGTAATAAAATACAACAATGAACATTAAATAGGGTTACAAGTTCAATATACGTTGAATTTTGAAAATAGATCAACTAGCTTAGAATAAAACCTGTTAGATTAGGGGTTCTTGTTATTTATTCAGTTTTTAGGATCCGTTGCTAGCAACATCAAGGAAAAATCAGTTAAAACTTCTTCTGTCTTCACCTTGCAAATCTGATTTGGGTACATGTAAAGTTGTTCCTGATTTATTGTAGACTGACCAAGATACTGCCTGTGAAACTGCGCAGAAGCTTAACCCTTCAGCGCGCGCGCCGTTGTAAAAAGTACAACACTACCAAAAAACCTTGCTCGTCGTACACAGCGCGAGCGCGGTGCAGTTTTAGCTGCTCGATGGCGCGCATCCTGAAAAATTAAGGAGAAACTGGATCCATTTTTTTTGCTTTTTTTTTCATTTCTTATTAAATAACGAAGCAATATTTTCAAAATCGGTTTTCTTACACTTCTTGGAGTATGGAGTATGGATCAGGGTGGATCAAGGTATATCCCGATTTTTTTTCTGATGAAAAATGTTTTTCGTTTTTGCAGAAACCATTTTTGAACAAAATTTTACATAAAAATGGTTTCTACAAAAATACAATTACCACCAAGAAAGAAATTAGAGATACCTTGATCCATACTCTACATGTGTACGAAAACCGATTTTAAGAATATTGCTTCGTTATTTAACTTAAAATCAAAAACCAAAAAATGAGGAAATGCTCCCAGTATCGCCTTAAAAATAGATCCAAAAACAGTTTCACACGGCTCATTTCTTTCTTTTTTTTGTCTATCTAGGGTCTTGTACCATTTGGGCAGGTGTATCTATTTTGAGCACTTGCCGCTATAACTAAGTCAATTGAAAACCGATTGAATTGAATTTTTGTACAGAGTTAGATACTCTTTTGTACTCTGTACAAAAATTGAAATCAATCGATTGTAAATTGACTTAGTTATAGCGGCAAGTGCCCAAAATAGGTACACCTGCCCAAATGGTACAAGACCCTATATTGTTTGTTAATTAAGTATTTTCTGGTTAGCTTATATGACATCCCTAAAAACCGGAATTCAACTGGAAATTGTAGATTTTCTGTGCAATAGGTTATTCTTCATTTTAGTGAAAATAAATCCCAGTACCGGTATTTTACCGGTACTACCGGTATTGTAAGCTCCTATACCGAAATGCCGGTACTCACCAAAAGTGGCCGGTACTGCGACCCCTAGTCACAAATATATAAGTACTTACATGCTAGAAGCGCTTTCGGACATTTCTCCAGGTAATCCTTCAGGAATTCTTCCAGAGAAGATTCTTTCAGAATTCTCCCAGGAACTGTCGAGGAATTCCTCCAGGGGAATTCCAGAATTTTTCGCCGAAAATACTTCCAAGAAATTCTTCAAGAATTTCTCCATGGATTCCCTGCAGAGATTCTTACTAGGACACCTCAAGCATATATGGGATAATTACATCTCAAAAAGTTCGATGGGCACCCTTTCGGTTCGTTCTGATTTTCAGCTAAAGTCATTCACAATTGGGCGGTGCTAAATTCGTCTGAAGTATGTGTGGAGGTTCATATGGGAAAACCAGAAATTGATCACCGCTACCAGCACTACACTGGTTTGTATAGGATAGGTGAGGTTTTTTTTAACGTAATGTACAAAATACAACAGCGTGAATGCTGGATAGTGCAGTAATGCTTTTCAAGAACAAAATGTTATTATTTCCAATTTCATCGTGTTACGTTTAGTTATAAAAGGTAGTTGGTATCAATTTGTTGAGGCTGCTCAATCCAACCCTCTCTTCTTTTTGGCGTAACGTCTAAACTAGGATAACGCCTGAATCGCTTAGAGGTTAATGAGAACGATGAAAAATATTAGACCTTCTTCAATGAACATTTGAATTTGTGCATTCTTTGATAGACACGCAAATACTCGATGCCCAAGAAAGTCAATGAAATTTATAGTTATCGACTAGAAATCACCTTCAGCATGGTATCAATGAATGCACTCGCGTTTATGCTTCAGCTGTATGGGTCTTTTATAATGTGACATCTATTTTCTCTGGGCTCCAAAAACTTCTGCTGTATTCCATTTCAAATTCTAACATAGTTTTTTTCCTCATGATACTTGAATTCCACAAGGAAGCATTTAGCCAAGCATTTAACAATATTATTCTGTGATGCTGCTAGAAATTTCAGAACTTCTTTGGGATACCCATAAAATAATTCCTTTGAAAACTTAAGATTTCATTATTCGGCGATTTAAAAAAGAAGTCGTACAAAGAATTGCTATTTATATATGTAATTATAGTTCATATTTCTGGTATCATATTTCCAAACAAAACTAATAGAGTCAATCACATAGTTCATTTTGGACAATGATCTTGTAAAATATGACAAGTTAAGAATAGTCTCCAATAACTATCAATTCAAACGCATATTATGCCAAATCAATGTCTTTTATTAATCTATGTTTATCATTAAGACAGTGGCTCTCAGATTTTTTTTTTTTCTAATTTCTATACATAAAGTCATGAAAAATTCCTGGGGGGGGGGGGGCTGGCGGATTCTGGGAGGGGGGCCTGGCCCCCCAGGCCCCCCCTCTAGTTACGCCAATGGTTACGGTACCAGCGACCGCCTCGGTACGATCTTGAGCGACTGAAGCAACTGAATGTCGCCACCGCATACGCGCAGAGTTACGAGGCAGCGTTGCCGCACGAGGGTGTGCTTGATGTGGGATGTGGCCCCTCTGGAGGACTGCTGGAGTACAGTCAAAGCAGCCATCAACAACGCAGCTGAGACGAACGTTGGGTATGCAGAACGGAGTCAACGAAACGATTGAGTCGACGAGAAGTGCAGAGTGGTTTTGGAGGAGAAGGACGCAGCGCGGGCGGTAATGCTGCAGTATGGAACCCGACAGAATGTGGAGCGATACAGACAGAAGCGGAAGCAGCATCCCGCAAAGGCTTCGGTGATCATCATTATGAATGTCGCCTACAAAGTGCTATCCCAGTTCATCTTCCGTCGTCTTTCACCTAAAGCAAATGAGTTCGTGGGAAGTTACCAAGCTGGTTTCATCGACGGCCGGTCGATAACGGACCAGATCTTCACCGTACGGCAAATCCTCCAGAAATGTCGTGAATACCAGGTCCTAACGCACCACCTGATCATCGACTTCAAGGCGGCATACGACAGTACCGACCACACAGAGATATGGAAAATCATGGACGAGAACAGCTTCCCTGGAAAGCTAATCAGACTGATAAGAGCAACGATGGACGGTGTGCAGAACAGCGTATAGTTCACCCGAAACCCAGTTCATTCGAATCTCGACGGAGACTGCGACAAGTTGATGGACTCTCCTACTTTCTATTCATCATCGCCATGGAAGGTGTTATGCGACGAGCCGAACTTAACAGCCAGAGTATGATCTTCACGAAATTCGGCCAATTTGTCTATTTTGCGGATGACATGGATATTATTGGTACGGTGGCAGAACTGTACACCCACCTGAAACGTGAAGCAGTAAAGGTCGAACTGGTGGTAAATGCGTCTAAAACAGAGTATATGCTATTAGGTGGGACTGAGCGAGGCAGAACAGAAGCCTTGGCAGCAATGTTACGATAGACGGGGATATTTTCGAGTTGGTAGAAGAATTCGTCTACCCCGGTTCCTTGCTAACGGCTTACAACAACGTGAGCCGTGAAATACGAAGGTGCATCATCAGTGGAAGTCGTGCCTAGTACGGGCTCCAGAAGAAACTGCGGTCAAAAAAGATTCACTCCCGCACCAAATGTACCATGTACAAGACGCCAATAGAAGCGGTGGTCCGAGACATGGACGATGCTCGAGGAGGACCTCGGTGTTTTCGAGCGACGCGTGCTAAGGACGATCTTCGTTGGCGTGCAGGAGAACGGTGTGTGGCGGCGAAGGATGGACTACGTGCTCACTGAACTCTACGGTGAATCCTACATCCTGAAAGTGGCTTAAGCTGGACGGATACATTGGGCAGTTACAAGAATGCCGGACAACAACCCTGTAAAATTGGTGTTTGCTAACCATCCGGTTGGTTAGCTCCACTATGGCGTGGAGGTGAGGGCGAGCCAGGGTGAGCGTGATCTGACGAGCGTTGAGGGTGACCGACGTTGGAGAGCTGCAGCTGCAAATCGAGTATTATGGCGGCAGATTGTTGATTCAATGTTATCATGAATTTCATGTTGAAATAAATAAATGAAATTGAATATTTGAGCAGTAAATCGAAGATTCGCAATAGTTTTCATTATCCACTAGAAAATGCAATGTTCCAAGCTTATCTGGAAAACTATCCCACGAGCAACAAAACTACAAATTGCGAAACGGCTATTCTCAACATTCAATTTGTGGGTCCACGTCTTCGGTAAGCTCGCTGGCATCGAGAATGGAAACACGAAAATCCTTTTGCACGCTTTCCAGCGTATACCTACTATTGGAAACATATTTACTAAAGCGACGACGGCACGGTTGTCCTGTATTGGAAAGCAGTCTGGGATCCGCCAAAACAGACTCTAACGACGATATCATGTGATGGAGGAGAGGTGTTGGTTGGGCGAATAATAAAAAAAAGCGAAAAATCAAACACTAAAACCATTTTCGGATTTATTCAGTCGTGAAAAAGGATTTGGAGCATTTACTTCCTTTCCCGGGTGTTTTTATATTCCGTGGTTGCTTTCACAACAATCAGTGGAAGTTGCTCTCGTTCTATGTCGGTGGAAGCAACAAAAAGCTTTGTTGTGTCTGGCAGCAGGACGATGCGCGACGGAAGACTACTTCCAATTCCTTCCACATGAACCACTACCTACTACGGGTAGATACCTACTCCTCTAACGTTTACCAACTGTTGAATAAGAATAACGTTGCTGAGAGACGCCCATTGTACGGAACCATTCAACCTGTATGACAGCATCGTTTCAGGAACTGTTGAATTGTTCATTTTTTCACTTTCGTATTAAATTTTCTGTGAATTAAGAATGTCAGTTTTGTTTCATGGTTTGCAACAAGACGTCTGAGTAGAATTATTTCAAGTTACAAACTTATGTTTCAAAGTTCTCAGTTCGCATGAACTGATTCGATTCACAGTACAGCCCAAGTCATTTTGTAATGGAAATTTTTTGACTTTCGACTCGCGGTAATATTACATATCCTCATTTTAAAAATCGGCTGACGTTCCAAGATACTTTCGTGTGGATGATGCATTCGTCCACGGAGAACTCCTTGGTACAGAAATTCCGCGCAGCCTTGAAGGGAGAAGTGGCTAGTCTGATCCTATCCATCACGATTACAGCGAATAACTACGCTGTTGCTCAATGAATTGCTACTCTATTAAGGCTACACTCCGCAACAACCACATACAAGCACTGTTGAAGCATCCCAAGATTGCGACTAACAACGTTGAATCCCTGCACAAGATTGTGGACGGGAATCAACTTTAGACGCTATAGATACCATAGACTCGCGGAGGCGAAGACAACTGTAGCTAAACGAACTGTCAGTTCGTGTAGCCAAACGAGCATGACGTCACGATTTCAACAGCGATGGATTGCGTAACGTCATATTCAATCGGTACACTCTAAATTCGCGGCAAAACACAATCGTATTGCTCAACCATGCCTCCGCGAGTCTATGGTAGGGTATCGCGCTACTTGGGCGGTGGTTTTCTTCGTCTGTTATTTTCGTCTGTTTTCCACTGTAACTCGGTCAATTTTGAACCGATTGACTTGAAATTTTGTACACGGGTAGATACTATACCTATCTCACCGCATTCCAAGAATTGTGTCAATTGGTTCAAGATTGACTGAGTTATAGTGGAAAACAGACGAATATAGAAGCCACCGCCCAAGTAGCGCGATTCCCTACCGTAATCCGGGGTCAAATTGATCACTTTAAAACAACTTTTGCGGATAACATCAGTGCCTGTTCAAATGTTGCCAAAATAATTTCTGTAAAACCAGTACCCAGTGGATCTCCATGGAACTATGTGACAGAATTTTGTTCAACAAATTTAAACTTTAAGTTAAATAACTTCAAATATCAAAATATTGGAAATGCCACTTTGGGGCGAAATTGATCAGTATACAATTAAGCATCGGTTGGAAAGGAAAATTTCCTTCACCGCTTAATTTTGCTCTTCTAAAACCGAATAACGCGTTTAAAGTCTTACAACTAGTGAATTTATTACTTTAAATGCAAAATTAAATTTTGAAATTTACTCTAAAACGCCTAAAGGTAGGCAATTTCATTTAAAATAAGTGATTTCCATCACAAAAAATGACTATTTCTTCATAAAGTGAACTTTTTATGACTATTTCATTTTCTGATTAGCTGCATTACATCCCTACCAAGGCCCCACAAAAATGTTAAAACAGAGAATTCACGGGAAGTCCTATTAGCAATTGATTGTTTAGTAGCAATGATTTCAGCTAAATGAGAAATACATTGCAAATTCCTTGAAAAAAATAAGGCAAAACTAACATTTTCTAAAAAATCAAAAGTCTACACTCATCTCTAGACAACTACGAATCAGATGACGTAAAAAGTTCAAGATCATTACGACGCTTAAGAGTTCATAGTATGGAATTACAATGTAGTACCCGAGTGATCAATTTCACCCCGCTGATCAATTTGACCCCGGTTTACGGTATCTATAGTGTCTTTAGCATCAACGCCAAACGAAGGCACTCGAGCAGCTTTGCGAACCAGTTGACCAGTTCAGCTCGATCCTCATCGAATTGCTGAAAGACAAGCTGGACGATGCGTCACTCACCTTCCGGGAGGAATCCATCGCAACAAACGCCCACCCAACATACAATGGCATCGGCGACTTCCATCTGGTGTGGTGACGATAGCTCTTGTCGCAATCTCGACACCCGAGGTCGTATCCACCGTTTAATCGCCCAATGACAACGTATTGTTGATCACGGTGGTGCTCATAGTCGTCGATGTCTACGGAAAGGAACACGAAGCCCGGGCACTGCGTGGACGATCTCATCTCCGGCCACTTACTTATTTTCAGTCCTGAGCATGGTGGTGCAGAGGGCAGAATTAAAAGATCTCCGTCCTGGACGATTGTCAGCCATCGCCTGGCCACGTCAAATTACTGTCAATTTCCTTTATTTCCGGCAGTCGTTGAGTGTTCTCCGCTGATACACACCAAGTTTCACTGGCGTTCAACAGCACAGATTTCACGGTCGAGTTGAGAATTCGGATTTTGGTGCGTCGACTTATCTGATTGTATTTTTTTTGTTTTGATTGTTTTAATTTGTTCTTGTTGACGTTGACGGTGAGACCTGCCGCCGAGGAGCGATCGGTATCAACTAGTTCGAAGTCATTTAGGTGCCCCATGATTATGGGCTGCCATAGCATCCCACGATTTGGTTCACGGTAAATCGATGAGGAACAGTAGCGGTGATAGGATACATCCTTGCCTCACTCCAACAGCGACCCAGATGCGATAGGACAATACATCGTTATGTAGTACTCTGCACGAAAATGCATTGTACTGTACTTAAATGAGGCCAATAATTTTCTCAAGGAAACCATTGCACCTGAGTGCTTCCCACATGTTTCATCATTAAGACGGCTGAAAGCTCTTTCGTATTCAATGAACACCAGGTAGAGATATTCTTAGAATTCATTGATTTGCTCCAAGATGATACGGAGCGTGACGGTATGATCCACACAGGTTCGTCCGGCATAGAAAGTTGCGTCAATCTTCTCCTGTATCCGGTTAAGGATCACTTTGTAGAGGACTTTGAGAACCATGCACACCAACTTGATAGCCCGTCAGTTATCGCATACAGTCAGGTCACCATTTTTGGTCACCCTTACAAACACATTGCATACAGTCGAGCGGAAATGTCGCGGTTTCCCATATGTTGCACAATAATTTATGCAGCAGTTTTGCAGACTACGTCTACGGGGTCAGCTTTGAGCATCTCGGCTGATATACGATCGACCCCTGGGGTCCTGTTCGATTTCATGCTACGAATGATTGTTGCTATCTCCTGCAGTGATGGAGATTCGGTGTTGACATATATAATGTGTCGAACCCTTGGCGGATGATGCTGAGGTGTTGGTGGCGTTGTCGATATTTGAAAAAGTTTTTCAAAGTGCTCAAACTAGCATTTCAGCTGGTCAGCCGGGTCGGTCAATAGCTGTCCAAATATGGCTTTCACAGGCATCATTGCATTGATCTTAGTCCCACTAAGATGACGACAGACATCGTAGAGCAGACGAATGTCGCTGGTGTTTGAGGCTTTCTCGCCTGCGTCGGCTAGCGAGTTCACCCACACTCTTTTGTCCCGCCTACATGAGCGCTTTACTTCCTTCTCATGAGCAGAATATCGCTGACGGGCTACGGCTTTGGCTCCTCGTGTTTTCGTTCGCTCTATCGCGGCTTTGGCGTTCATCGATCCTCTACCTTCCTCCAGGTGTCATCTGTGGTCCACTGTTTTCTCTTGGTGCGTAGCTCACCCAAAGTATTCTCACCGGAGCCGATGAAGGCGTTCTTGATGGCGCTCCATTAATCTTCTACGGTTCCACTTCCTTATATATCCGAAGCACGGTTCTCCAGCTCCTCAATGAACGACCTTTTCACAGTAGGGTCTTCCAGTTGACGTGTGTTGAACCGGCGCCCGAATTTCTCCTCCTGGCGATGGATCCTCGCTATGCGCAGCCGGATCTCGCCGATTAGAAGATGATGGTCGGATGCAATGTCAGCGCTACGTTTTTTCCGCACATCAAGAAAGCTCGGTCTCCAGTTTCGGCTGATGCAGATGTGGCGGAACATCGTCGGAACATGTGGTCTGAACATCGTAGAGGAGACGGATGCCGCCGGTGTTTGCGGCTTTCTCGCCTTCGTCGGCAAGGGAGTCCACCCACGCTATTTTGTTCCATCTACTTGAGCGCTTCACTTCCTTCTCGTTTGCCGAGTAGCTCTGACGGCCTACGGCTTTGGCTCCTCGTGTTTTAGCTCGTTCTATCGCGGCTTTGGCGTTCCTTCCTGCTTTCTCCGGGTGCTATGGACGCTCACCCAAATTATTCTCGCCAGTGGCGATGCAGGCGTTCTTGAGGGCGCTCCATTGATCTTCTACGCTTCCACCTTCTTGAATATCTGTAGCACGGGTCTTTACCTCCTCCATAATGGACCTTTTCACCGCAGTGACTTCCAGTCTTAGTGCGTTGAACCGACGCCCGATATTCTCCTCCTGCCGATGGATCCTCGCAATGCACAGCCGGATCTCGTCGATTAGGAGATGATGGTCGGATGCAATGTCGGCGCTACGTTTTTTTCCGCACATCATGCAGGCTTCGTCTTCATTTTTGGCTGATGCAGATGTGGTCGATTTAATTTTCCGTGACGCCATCACGGGAAACCCATGCCACTTTGTGTACTGGTCGATGGGGTTGCCGCAAATCTCTGAAAACAGCTCACCGTTCTCACTTATTTATCCCATGACGTGCTCATAGTCCGAGTTGTTGGAACCAACCTTCGCGTTGAAGTTGCCCATCAGGATCTTGATATCACCTTTCGGAATCTTATTCACGACAAAATTCAGTTGACTGTAAAAGTTCTCTTTGTCGTGCAATTCAGCAGCATCGGGTGGCGCGTAACTTTGGATCGTGGTGATGTTTCGAATCCGTGCACAGTGGCGGGCCTCCATACAAAAGTCGGACAAAACCTCAAATGTGAACCGAAATTGCTAAAATTCACAGGTTTTGATGATTTTAGTTCCCTAAATCTATTTCTGATATGGAACTTATCATATATATTGATTTTACTATATTAGGGTGGTTCAAAATTTTGAAATCTGCTGATTATGGAAAGCATGTAAAAATAATCGATAATAAGCTATCACGATGTGCTTTCTGAACGTAGGTTTTGATTAAGCTTTGATTTTGGGGGTCTTAAATCATGTATTGGCATTGAAATAAACTATAATTGTGTATTTGTTGCTGTTAGGGTGATCCGAAATCTTCAAAACTACATAAATTATTAGAAAAAAATCATTTACCTACGTTTTTTTTCAATGCATCAATTCAGATACACACTAATAATGGCTGACAAGACGTGGTCTATTCTCAGGGACTGCCCATAGACAACGTGACATTTTACGGTGGGTGCACGGAGGTGTGTTAATTCAATCGTTATGGGGTCAGATAGTCTAATGTAGTGAACAGCGTAAAATTTGAACTGCTTTTTATCAATCTCGTTTCAACAACTTCATATATGCTCTTCCGAGTTTGAGTTTTAAGGTATGTACATCGATCCCTGCTATCACTTGTCGAAGCAACCAAACAACCCTATCTATGACGAATTGGCAATTCATATTCGCAATATTGAAGGGAGTTTTTGATAAACGATCATCAGAGATAGGTAATCATATTTATGAACAGTAGAGTTCCAGCAAATGTTTTCAAAATCTTTCTCACTCTGTGTGTCGTTCAGTGTTGGTACAAGTTCAAATTCTCAAATCTCATGGTTGAGTTGTTTCTCGCGCGATTCTTGACTCGCCAAACTCACCGCCGAAAAAATCATGCATGAGTTGACTCGTGATTTTACTCATTGCTTTATTTCTTGGTGTTCTTATTGTTTACACCGAAGTTTTTAGGATTGTATGATAGAACAAAAGCAAATCTAGCATGTAACAACATTGATAGCCGTTTAAATTAATTTTGATTCGTTGTTTTACAAGCGAACGAGATTTCGGCGCTTGACTCGTGAGAGCGAGATTTTGCATGAAAATCTAGCGTGTGAGAAAACTATTCAGAATCGCGCGCACGGAAAGATCGATGTACACAGAGCAAGGAGTAACTTTCACGCAGCGATCGAAAAGACAAAAGATTTTATGCAAACTTGTGTGAAAATTCACGCAAATTTGTGTAACAACGGATCAGCACATTTTTTGTGCTGATCCAGTCGTACGCAAATATGAGTGAAAAATCCTTTGTCTTTTCGCAAGTTACTCATTCGCTGTGTACTTTTGTTTTAGGGTGCGCGAGTTTGCTCACGCAGGAGCGGCTCATGAGTGCGCTTTGAGTGTGAGTTTACCAACACCGGTGTCGTTCAGTAGAAATGTGTTTAACGAAACTGCATGAATAACATACCGTCGTGCGGGGCTACTTTTGAAACACGGGGCTACTTTGGACACTTTTGAATATGGATTTTTTGAATTTGAAATATGGTTCAAATCTGTTTGATGTCTTTGGGACTATTATGACGCAATATTTTCCCCTTCATTTGGTTGAAATTGTTTTTCAAACAAACTCTTTATTGCTTGTCAGGAGGCGAAAAAACATCGAATGAATCATAAAATATACATAACGTATCAGAACATTTGCTCTGTTTGCATTGTTTCTGCAGTTCATAAATTTCAAAGGGTTGCTCAATTCGTGCAAGAAGTATCGACGTAGCATATACAATCGAATATTTGTATGGATACACATTATAAATGACCGTTTCACCCAAATAAAGGATTGATGGCCCCCAGACAGCCTTTAAGTCTATATTAAAATATCACGCTGCTCATAATACCAAAGGTAGCACAGAACCACCTAAAAACGCATATATTTATTGAAATCATGTATGATATAGTATACAACAGTATTGGTACAAAGTAGTATTCTAAATAAACCCGGAATTTTAACTGCAGCTTTGTTTTAATTATGAATGTCCAAAGTAGCCCCCCTCTGGTTCAATATTATATGTCTCCGATTGATGTATGGACAACTTTTTTGTTTATTGATGGATTTAGTTCAAATTTTGCATGCATCCTACATACATACTCACAATTATTATGTGTAAAAATTGTGGAAATACATTCACTACTCTGGGAGTTATAATGTCATAAAGTTGAAAACCCGTTAAAAAGTGTATAAAGAAGCCCCGCACGACGGTACAATAAAACTTCAAATTAAAAAAAAAAACAATAAAAGGGGTTTCACTAAAGAGCGTAAAATGTTCGTTTCATAAAATTGCGATTAAAATTTTCAAAGAATGCCTTGGTGATCCCGACGTTTACGCAGAAAAATATTTAACGTACCGTTTAACGCCGTTTAGTGAATTCCTTTTATATTTTTTTAGATGATTGTTGCTTTGAACTGTAGCGATGTGCGTGTAGAAAAGAAACACGAAGATGTCGACGAATTTGTGTCACTATATATTGAAACTTCGATAGAAATTCGTGAAGAGATTGCTTCCAAGGTTGTTGAGCAATTCTAACGATTAAGATGAATCGAAGAAACAACCAGTGTAAGAAAATCAATGAGCAATGGTTTGTAGTTAATTTTACATGTTTTCACAGTTGTTTTTGTCTTTCTTTTATTTTGAAGGTTAAAAGAGTTAGTTGTATCTGGTGAAGCAACATGTGGGTAGTGTCTAAGAAAAGGCTTATTCATACTTAGTCATCACTCCTTTCCTCTCCAGGTTACAGGTTACTGCTTTAAACTGGAGCACCCACCTTCTTGTGTTTTTCTGTCAAAAAATCAAATTATATTTAAAAAAAAAATGTTAAAGCTGTAACCATTGCATTATTACATTATTAGACAAACCCCCCCCCCCCCCTTTTGACCATCTGACCTGGTGAAAGTCTCTTACAAGAATGAAAATTACACTACATTATTAGTATTCTGAAGTCAATTTGAACTATGTTAAGATAAAATTTGAACCTCAAACAATATCATTTCCTCCACAACCATGCGGCTCCATTGTGACCTGATAGAAAAAAAAATCGCGCTTAGCGCAAAAATGCGCAAACAGTGACCTATATAGCCAAAAACTAGACAAAATTGCACGTCAGATCCGGGATACGACGTCCTTTTCTGATGTTTCCTAAACAAGCACTGGATCTCTTTAATACGAAGTTTTTCTTCAAAATTTCATAAAAGTCAATATGTTTGCATATTGTAAAAACATTATAATTTTGTGATTGAATTCCATTCAATCCCTGAAATGTAATGGTTATTCATACCCAAAAACACAAAAAATATTTTCTCATTATTCAAGTCTTCCTAACTTTTACAACGAACTCATTAAGGAAACTCATAAAATAATGACAATAAATACTAATATTGTAGCACATAAAACTTCAACTTTGAAAAAATCTACAAGACTCAATTTTTGACCAAATCTCTTAAAAATTTGGGGTTTTCTTAGTTGAAGTATCTATAATGGAAGAAAAATATTAGAAAAATAAAATATTGAAGTCGATTTTCGAGGTTTTGTCCGGCTTCCGGCCACTGTGCCGTGTTTTGAATCTGAAGTGAAGATGGCTGGTTTTGAATGTCGTTCAGATCAAACATTTTGGAAATATCCAATCTACACTATGTGAATGGGAGCTTCCCCATATAATCCTTATTGATAAAACCTTGTCTCAAATATGCCAAAGTACATCTGAACACTTTTCCTGTCAGTCTATAAATAAAACTGTAATCCACATGAACGTCTCATGAAGCATTAATTATCCCACATCCGGAAAGCTGATTCGTGTTTTCCAGATTCCGCGAAACAATTGCTGCTTAATTTTTGCTGGCTACGTTCGGCAGCTGACCGCACTCTCGGCACTGGCTGGCTGCCATAATGGTAATGGACATTTATCCGGAGGCGTGAACTGGACGGGCAACGTAGGAATATGTGCGTGGTGGCAGTAATTAGTTCCATTATCATATGAATCCGCACGTAGTCGAACGACACCCCCAGACAGAGCAATCGAGGGTGTTGCTACAAGCCGGAACACATGTCTTTCCCGGTTCAACAAGGTTCGATGTCCGGCTCGAGCAGTGTTCTTATTCCGGCCGGGAAACGGTGTGCAGCTGACAATAATTAAATTTAAATTCATTCCATTGATAAATTAAATGCACTCGTCGGCAATAAATGGAAATAAAATGCCTTTTTCCGGCGTTGGATTGCCCGTTCTTTCGGCACTTGTTTGCGGTAATTCCATAAACATTAAATTACGGGAAATTATGATTTTTGTCCATCTGGGCTGATGGACACGTTGAATAATATATATGTGGATCCGAATTCGCGGAACGACCAGTGCAATGATTATCCTATTGTTTCCTTTTCAGAATGTATAGCTAATTGCGTTGTCACTTTCAGCGACATTGTTTTTATATAAAAACAAATAATCTGCGGAACTACTACTAGAAATTTGCGAAATTTTAATAAAAATTTCTATACATCACATTCCATACAACTTTTAACCATCTACTGTCATTTTGAGAATGTTATTATGTTACTATTTGCTTTCAGTCCCGAGCACCCACGGTGGTGCAGAATGCCGAATTGAAAGATCTCCAATTTCCATCCTGGGCGATTGCCCACCATCGCCCACCAACGGTAGCGGTAACGGTACTGAATTACTCTTCCTGCACCACGGGTGCCAGAAAACGAGAGAATTCAACACCAAACTTGGCGCCAGAAAACTAATCCTAAAATAGCCTACGGATAAGCAATCGCATCTTCAATGCCTGTGTTACAACAAGGACAACACAGTGGGTTTTTCAGTTGGGCGCCATTGTTACAAATAAAAAAAAAATATAATAATAGCCCGCGTTGGGTGCCAAAATTCGGACAAACAATGATGGAACCCTATAAATGCTCTATTTTATTTTTCATTGCGAAAAATAAATAGAACATTTCAAATGCACATTAAAATATAACTACACGAATTCACTTTTACAACACAAAACATAAAAGTGGCCAGTTATCCTCAAAAGAATAACAATTTACGATCACAGGATGACGAGGTTACATTTATTGGTTTTGGTCCATCAGTCAATCCTGGAACAGTGTTTTGTTTGGCTGATTCCATTTTTGTTAACAGTATTTCTTCTGTTTTCATAGCTTATTTGTGTCTAGGAAAACTAATCCTAATTGGCCATCCCGAATCGGGTTTTCATGCAAGACGGCAGCATTTTGATGTCCCTGCTAGGGAGCGGTTTGCCTGTCTTGCAGTCATTTGTCGCCAGAAATGACCTTAATGTATGCAACCACTCCGGTTGCTAGGGCTATATTTCTCCTGAGTGATGGAAGAACCCTATAAATGCACATTAAAATTAGTAGAATATTCACAAGCTAAAATCGAACATGTAACAGAAAAATAAAACTGGTAACATGACCTGTGACCACGTCAAATTTCTGTCGACTTGCTTTATACCATTGTTGAGACTACGGCACCATGAGCCTCTGGGTCTACGTCTGCTGCCTTGCATGTCCTGTTGAGGCCAATCTTTTGCTTGCTTTCAGATCTCGTTTCCGCCCCTACGAAGAGTGTGGCCGACCTATCTCCACTTTCGCTCCCGAATTTCTGTCGCTAACAAGTTTTGATGACATATCGACGATGGAGCTTCACGTCGGAGACCCAATTGTGAGGTCATCATGCACGAATAATATACCGCAGGCATCTATTAATGAACAGGTTCAGTCATTGAGTGCTCCCCACTGATACACATCAAGTTTCACTGGCGTGAAACAGCACAGATTTCACGTTCGAGTTGATAATTCCGTCCGAAAACTCCAAGGGTGCGTGGTCCTCTGCACGTAGTGTTACCGTTGAGAAACGCTAACTTTGTTTGTTAGTTCTTAAGAATAAATTTGTTAAATGGTTAGTATTTGGTAGTAGTTAGTTTGATAATTTGAGTAAAATTGTTAGTAAATTGATGTTTTGTTAATTGTATTTTGTTATTTGTTATAAGTTAGTAAATTGTTAGAGATAATTAATAAAAATCAGAACAAAATTTGTTAATACACATGCACCCAACACTGAACAGATCTAAGACAACACATACACAAAATGAGCCAAAAAGGGGAGAAGTGGACGCCATGACACATCCACGTCAGAAAGAGAAAGAAAAAGGGAAATTGGGAAAAGGCAAAGGGGACAGGCTACTGGGTCGAAGATAGCCAAGAGCAAAGTCTTTCGATTCTGACCTCTCGAGGCAACTAGTGCGTTATCGCAGAAATCCAAACCACCAAAGTCAATTTAACTGTTGATCCGTTGATTAAAATAATCAGCAGTTAAAGTTAGAAACGAAAGTTAGTTCGTGAATCGTGAATTATAGAATCAGGTATGGTTCTTCAGACCAAAAAGTGATTCAGCAGTTGGTGAGACGCCCAGTAGCCCTGTGTCTAACCCCACTTTCTTTAGGACCCATTATTATAGGCCTATTCAGCCTGGTAGTGGCCACCCGTGGTCCGTGACCGCCTGTGAGACATCCCGTCCGCCATCTAGGAGGCCCGAACAACGCCCTTCCGTTCGGTTAGTGGCCCTCCCGGACAGCCCGAAGTTCCGTCTAGCGTTGAGGACCCTCCGACGTCCAGAAAGCCCCGTGAACGCCCGAAGTCCTCGGCATTCCCCGTTGAGACCCCTGGACATCAGCCACCACGCCACCCCGGTGGTCAGATCAAGCGCGAAGGTTGTGCCGCGCACCCCGTCATCCCGTCCAAGCCCGTTGGTCCACCGAACGCCCAGGATACCCGCAGGAAACCACCCCAGTACTCCACTTCCGGCCGGCCGCAACGTTCCACACTCCACACAGACACTCCACACACACAGTAAGTCGAAAATAAAAAGTGAAAAGCAAAATTGTGTTTTACTTGGGTTCTTGACCAGCGAAACGTGCCGACCCTAAGAGTCTCGCTCGCTAGGCGTGGTCCTTCCGACCCGCCAAGTAACAGTAGAAACCATGTTTCGTGCCCATAGACGACTACCGGTCTAATCAGCGTTTTGTAGATGATTAACCCTAAAAGGGATACCTGGGGTCCATTGGACCCCAGGCGCCTTTCAGAGCTCGTCTTTGATGGAACACACTCAGCGAGGTGACGAAACTGAGGCCATGAAGGTATCCCTTTTAGGGTTAACTTCATGTGATAGCGAACTTTGTTCAATCGTCGAGTTCTGCAGAGTCCAATGCAAGCTCGATTTCCTGCCACAATGCGTATCTGAATTTCTCTGCTGGTGTAGTTGTCGGCGGTCACCAGTGAGCCCAAGTACACGAGTTCTTCAACCGCCTCGATTTCATCACCGTCGATAGAAATTCGGGGTGGCGAATGCGGTGATTCCTCCCTGGATCCCTTTGTCATCATGTACATTGTCTTCGACACATAAATGACTCTTGAAATGTGCAGTAAAACACAGTGGTTGAAGTTGAAGGAAGTAACGTTTTAATAACTGTTCTTGAGGAGAGTTGGAATTGGAATGAACGAATTTTTCTTAGTTGGTAACAATCAACAGTTGCTAAGTACGTCTACGTAACCAATGGTGTCTTCGATGCCGATTACACCAATACCCCCTCTTAATCGGTCAATCCAAGGAGTGTCCGAAGTTCTTGAAAATGAGTAGTGTCTAGTGCTTTTGTGTAAACATCAGCTGCCTGCCTACTCGATGGGTTGGTTCAATCTTCACCGTACCTTTGATCACATGGTCCCGCAAGAAATGGTGCTTGACGTCGATGTGTTTTGCTCGCTTGCATTCAGCATTTTTTGGCCATTGAGATGCATCCGTGATTGTCTTCATAGATGGTGAACGATTCTTGTGGTGACATCACTTCCAGGTCTGTAAGGATTTCTTTCAACCAGATACCTTCCAAGACAGCCAGGCTCAACGCGCCGTATTCCGCTTCACTGGATGATAACACTAGTTTGCAGCACTTTTGAACTCGGTAAGCTGATGAATGTTTTTGGTGTAGAATCATGCCCTGAGTTCGAAAACGTGATGGAAAAAAATTACAGTAGAGCGGACATTTTTTCGACTTTCCATACAAGGCTGATGATTTGAAAATGATTTTTGTTCTATTTTTAAGCAAAGTCGCTCACTTCACACATCTTATTCTCCGTAATCAATGTTCCGATTGAGCTGAATTTTTTACTGTAACTCGCCTACATATGATATGTCAAATAAACGTTGGGAAAGAATTTTTAAATTATTTTTTTCTTATCGAAAAAAATACATTTCTTCATATAATTTTGGAAATTTTGCTAAAATTTAAGGAGGTCGTCCCCAAAACTCGCCAATATCTTGAATTACATCAATCTGACGCAAAACCTGTATCCAGATGATCGAATGGTATTATATTCAGCTTTTAATTTATGGAAAAAAATTTAAAATTGGTTGAACAAAACGCAAGATATTTGAATTTTATTAAATTCCATATTTTAAAAAGTTGTAAAACTTGATATTGAACTAAAACTCAAAAACTGTTCTACTTTTAATTTTTTGAAGTACGGTTTCGAAATCAGCGCTAAATTATGCTTCAAAAATTTTGGTCGTTGACAGAAGTTCACGACTTTCGTTTTATTTTGTAAACTAGTGTAACCAGGGATTGGTGGCATGCACCGTGCGGTGCAAAAAAAAATCGTGTGCTTCACACATTCTCAAGTCCTTGTCTCCCGTATTGCCGAGAGACAAGAGACATATGAGTGAGAGCTTTCGTGATTGTACGAGAGACAAACCGCAGCACTAGCTCTACGGCGCAGGGAGTAATGCACGGTGCTTGGGACTGTGCTTGTCATCAAACAGAAAAAATCACTTAATAAATTAATTGAAGAGTTTGTATTTTGGCAAAATTGTTAAGCTTGTCAAGGGTTGACAAGTGATGGGTCGTTTGATTCGAAATTTTCCCAATCATGCGTAGTATCAAGCCAAGTGCAAAGCACGGAGACAAGCACCGAGAGAGTGTGTACGACAAAGTGTGAGAGACAGGAGAGCTCCAGCAAGGTATTTACATATTCTAAGGTAGTCTTAGATGTCAAAACTGGCTGAGCGGCCATTATTTTTTCACCGTGAGAAATTCTGAAAACAAACACCCCCCTCAACAAATTCCTTTGAAATTTGGCTTCCTCTGCTTTTCCCCACAAACTAAACGACCTGCTTAACCTTCCACTATATAAAAACCTTGAGCTCCAGCGCGCGGCAAAGTAAGCGAGCAACACAAAACCGATTGCACGTACTCGTCTCCTTCTGGTTTGTTGTGCTGTCTCGTAGCAGCGTGTGCGACACGCAAAGAGTTTTGAGTCGCACCCTATCCCTGATGATAACGCTAAAGTTTGTTGCTTCCTATTGGCCCATGAAATCGTGTTTCCAAAGACTTGAAAAATGAAGCCACTCACTGATTTCCTATCAACTGCATCCGAGGCCCAATCTGCATCAGCATATCCTAGCAGGGTGGGAGAGTCTTTCTTTCTTGTGTATTGTAGCTTCAAATTCTTCGACCCTTTCAGGTAACGAGCTGTTCTCTTCAGGGCTTGCCAATGACAGTTTCCAGGGCTCTGCTGATATCTACCAAGGTATCCAACGGAATAGCTGATGTCGGGGCGAACACATAACATGGTATACATGATGCTGCCAAGGAGCACCCTATAGGGCTGGTTTGTTGGAATTCCATCAGCAGTTGGCAGCTGGCAGCCTTTCTCCATAGGCGTTTTAACAGGATTACAGTCTTGCAAACCGAACTTGGTCAAAATACGATTGATGCCAGCTTCGTGTGACAGGCACAGTCTTCCTTCTTCCCTGTTATATTGAATCTTCATACCCATGAAGCAGCTTACATCTCCGCAGTCCGTCATTTGAAATTTCTGAGATAGCATCTTTTTCGTTTCCAATACTGCGCTCATTTGGTCTCCAAAAATTAGGACATCGTCAACGTAAATAATGATGTAGACATTTCCATGTCTGATGATCTTGACATAGAGGCAATAATCAATCAACGTGAAAATCCATTTTGTAGAAGCGTTGCGTTTAGCTTATTGTTCCAGCATCGGGGACTTTGCCTCAATCCATACAACGATTTCCGCAGCTTACACACAAGATTGGATGCTGCCTTAACGCCTTCCGGAACTGCCAGGTAAACCGTTTTGTCCAGATCGCCGTATAGAAACGCTGTCTTGACGTCTAGTTGCTGGATGTGCATCTTACGCTGAACAGCTACAGCCAGGACAGTCCGAATTGTAGCCATTCTTGCCACCGGTGCGTACGTCTCGCCATAGTCCAGTCCAGGCTTCTGTTGAAATCCCTTGGCCACGAGACGCGCCTTATAGCGGATCGGATTCCCGTCTTCGTCCTCCTTTATGCGAAACACCCATTTCGATTTGATTGGTTCGATCCCTTCCGGACACTCTTCTAGGTGCCAAACATCGTTTTGCTTCAGCGAGTTGAGTTCATCGTTCACAGCTGCGAGCCAATGTTCTTCATCGGGACGGCCAAATATGCCTCGTTATGTTTGTGGTACATCGGTTGAGCACACGGGAATTGCGTCGACATCAGGTCCGACAGCTTGATCTACGTTTTCCCCTCTTGCTCGGCCTGTTGTGTAATCCGTGGTTCGATTTGGGTTTCATCATCAACTTCCAGTTCAAGGTCATACGGTACAACAATCAATGGGGAATCGGGTTGTTTCTTCTCAGCGAACGGAAATGAACCTTCATGAAACTTGACGTCCCGGGATATGAACAGCTGTTTGGTTTCCACGTCCCACAGGCGGTAGCCGTTTGGTGCATATCCAACCATGACCGCGGCTCTGCTCTTCGGGTCCAGCTTCTTCCTCTGTTGCGATGGTATCCACGTGAAAGCCTTGCATCCGAACACCCGAAGTTTGGCCAAATCTGGTTTTAGTTTCATCCAAAGTTCAACAGGAGTCTTTCGATCAGCAATAGCACGTGTTGGACTTCTATTAACCAAATAGACTGCAGCAAGTACCGCTTCACCCCACATGTTTTTGGGAGCGCCCGCTTGAATCAGCATTGACCTGACCTTCTCGATGATCGTCCGATTTTGCTGAGGAGTGTAGGCTGCCGTAGGTTCGATTTGGATACCCTTTTCTTCGTAATACATATCATCTTTGATCGTTGGAGCAGTACTCGCGGCCTTGGTCAACTATTAACTTGGATATAGGATTGCCCATCGCAGCAGTCGCCATCGCCTCATAGCAGCGAAATTTGTCGAAAACTTCGGATTTCTTTTTGATAAGATAAATGGCTGCAAAATGGGTAAAATCATCGACAAACGAGACGAAGTACCGTGAACCATTCCATGCAGCAGGGGTGATCGGACCGCAAACATCAGAATGTATTCTCTCCAAAGGTCGAGTGGTACGTGGTCGGGTGCCGTTCAATGGTGGTTCACGGCACTGCAGTGCACTGCTTCCCAAACACGCATGCATTGCAAAAATCCAAATTATCACTCAATCTTGAAATACCTGTGACCATATCGAACTTCACGAGTGCTTCCAAATTGCTGCCACCAATATGGTCCAAGCGACGATGGCAAAGGTTGAGGTCTTGATCAGTGCGCAGATTGGCCATTCCACCGTTGGAGAAGAACACGTCCAGTTCATAGAAATCACCTCTCAGCGGACACATCGCAATCACCGAATTCTTGAACTTCATTTCTCCAACTGTCGGTCCAAAGCTCACCGTTACGCCCGCTTTGGTCATACGCTTCACCGATAGCAAGTTTGCTCGTAATTCCGGGATGAACAGCACGTCGTTGATGGTCATACTTACACCTTCACGGTTGATTCCGCAAATCGTCCCTCTGTGTCTCGCAATCATCGATTGGTCGTCTTTTGCCACACCGATAACGACAGGTTGCTCCAGCTTCTCCAGTGACTTGAACACCGCCTCATCATTTACGAGGAGATGACTTGCCCCGGAATCCAGCTTGAATGTCACCTTGTCACGCCTGGCATCCACAGATTGCTGGCGACCAACCATGAACGCATCGCCTTCGGATTCAGCAACTACGTTGGCTTCTCCTATGACCCTTCTTCTGGCACCTTCTACACTTTCCCATGAATTTACGTGGCTTTTGCTTGAATCCAGCGAAGGCTGCAGGCTTCTCCTTAGTCGTATCAACTATCCTGTCAGACTTTTTCAACTCTTCGGCCAGCAATCGCTCACGTACAACTTCCAGGGTAAGGTCCTTTTCTCCGAGATTCTCCAACGCCGTCACGAGTGGATCGTAGGATTCGGGTAGCGTCACAAATAGTTGAGAGACCATGTCCGCTTCTTCTAGCTTCGCGCCGGCTGACTTCAGTTGTCTCACCAACTCGTCGAGTACCTTCAAATGGTCCTTTATAGATGCACCTTCCGTCATCTTCAGTCTTGCGAGCTGCTTCCGGACAAACGTTTACGAGGACACCGACTTCTTGGCGTACACATTCTCCAAAACGGTCCAGATTTGCTTCGCAGTGGTCTTCTCGCGGATCAGATCCAGAAGATCATCATGGATGAAGGATATAATCACGTTCGCCGCCTTGTTGTCCATCTTGTGAAACTTGGCTTGATCTCTGCAGCAGCTGGTGGGTCCTTGATAACCACATCCAATAGCCCGACGAACTTCAAATACCTCTCCACACGGAACTTCCAATTTTCGTATCCGGTTCCGGAAAACGGGATTATTCCGTGAACCGCTTCCTTCCGTGAGTCGCCCATAACTTCTTGAAATGTGCAGTAAAACACAGTGGTTGAAGTTGAAGAAAGTAATGTTTAAATAACTGTTCTTGAGGAGAGTTGGAATTGGAATGAATGAATTTTTCTAGGGCCCATATAGCCGCCCATATAGCCGAGGCGGTAAACGCACGGGTATTCAGCATGACCGTGCTGAGGGTGACGGGTTCGAGTCCCGGTCGGTCCAGGATCTTTTCGTAAAGGAAATTTCCTTGACTTCCTTGGGCATAGAGTATCTTCGTGCCTGCCACACGATATACACATGCAAAATGGTCATTGGCAGAGGAAGCTCTCAGTTAATAACTGTGGAAGTGCTCATAGAACACTTCATGGGGTGGCGGGGGCATCACCACCCCCAGAAACAGCAGCATCCAATGCAGCAGCTACAGTGCTGCTAATAAAACAAAACAAAAAGCCGTTCGTTGGATCACTAATCGGTAATAAATCAATAACTTTTTCCACAAGCATCCAATCGTTTTGCGGTCTTCGAAGGAAAGTTTCATAAATGATTTTTCTACAAGAAGTGTAGAGAGTAGCTAAGACGTCTGTCTTCGGTAGTGGTTAGAAAGGAACTAATTTATTAATCAAAATGTCATCTATAACTAGAAATATCAAGGCTTGCTGTGATTGACTTCAACACTCCTCCTCAAGCCGCAGAGATTCCCATCATCCTACGGCTATCCTCGAATTTCGTCCGCTGAAGTGGTTTGGTTAGGCCGTCGGCGATTTGATCCTCCGTTCCAACGTACGTCAGTTTCACAACGCCACGGCCGAGAGCGTCCTTGATGAAGTGATGGCGTATGTCGATGTGTTTGGTGCGTGGATTATATCCACCGTTCTTCGCAATTGCAATGCAGCTTTGGTTGTCGCACCGGATCTCGATCGCTTTTCCACCACCGTTGAATAGGGCCGATAGTCCACGCCACCATGATGCCTCTTGTACGGCAGCTGACACAGACATATACTCCGCCTCACACGTAGATAGTGCCACCGTGGGTTGCTTCTTGCACATCCACGAGATTGCACCACCTTGTGCCATAAAGATGTTACCGCTGGTTGACTTTCTCTCATCCGGGTCGGATCCCCAATCGGCGTCGCAGTAGCCGACAATGCTGGAGTCCGCATCTTTCCTATATTCCAGTTTGAAACCGGAAGTACCGCGTAGGTAACGCAGAACGTGTTTCACCGCATTCCAGTGCTTGAGTCCAGGATTGTTGTTGAACCGGCTGAGAGTGTTAACCGCGAACAGAATATCCGGCCGAGTGCTCTGCGCCAAATACATGAGACACCCGACAGCTTCTTGATAGGGGACGCCACTCATCGCTGCCGATTCATCGTCGTCCTTCGGGCTCACATTTCTCGTCAGTTTCTCGCTGCAGTTCATCGGCACCTTCACTGGTTTGCACCGATCCATGTTGAACCGCTTCAGTATCGACTCGACGTAGGCCTCCTGATCCAATGTGATGGAGTCCTTGCTTCGACCAATCCGGATCCCAAGGCAATGTTGCGCTTGTCCCAGATCTTTCATCCGAAAGCAACTAGATAATTGATGCTTCAATTTGTTCTTCCAGGCTTCGTCGTTGCTGAAGATCATCAGGTCGTCGACATATATCGCAACGCACATCATTTTGCCTCCTCTGATGCCGACGTACACGCACGGGTCGAATTGTGATGGTACCAGGCCGAAACGTCGCAGAGCCGCATCCAGTTTGTGGTTCCAAACTCGGCTCGACTGCTTCAAGCCGTACAATGCCTTGTTTAGCTTGCACACCATCGTCTTCCGTTTTCCGTCAACGAAGCAGGGGGGCTGCTCCATGTAAATCTCTTCGTCGAGATCCCCTTGCAGAAAGGCCGTTATTGCATCCATCTGGTCAATCGCGGGGTCATGCTTCACAGCCAGGGCGAAAAGGTATCGCAGCGAACTGTACCGCACGACGGGAGCATACGTTTCATCGTAGTCTACCCCCTTTCGCTGGGAATAGCCTTTGATGACCAAGCGTGCCTTGTGTCTTTGAGAGTTTCCGGCCGCATCACACTTCGTCTTGTACACCCATTTGCACTTGATCGCTTTCCGGCCCTTCGGGAGCGGGGTGAGGGTCCAGGTATTGTTGTCCACCAACGCGTCGAACTCCTCCTGCATGGCACGTTTCCATGCGTCGCTATCGTCCCGGGCCAGCGCTTCCTGGTGCGAAGCGGGGTCGTCTCCTGATCCGCCATCCATACCAGATGCTATCGCCACAAGACCATCGTCATCGTTTGGTCTGCCGGTGCTGTCGTCATCGGGGAAACCATGGAAGTCGCTCGAATCATCATCGGAGGTTGGCTGTGGAAGTGTTAAACCGGGTAGGCCAGTGGTATCAACAAGAAAATGTTTGTACTTGCCTGGCAGGACGTGCTCCCGTTCGCTGCGCCTCAACACCTTTGACCGAGGTGGTTCTGAAGATTGTCGCGAAGAGAGCACAAGGTCAGTTAACGTAGAGGTGCTTGTATCACATTCTTGGCTTGAAACGCATTCATCGTAGTCGTCATCTGATTCCGCTTCGTCTTCAATTACTGGATGTTCTGGTCTCGCCACGGGTTCCTCCGGAACGGGGGTCACAAACGGTTCACCGAAATCCAGTTGAACGAACGTCGTAGGCCTCCTGCGTGGTTCCGCCGGAGACATCGCATCAGATGGAACGCCTTCATCCAGAAACACGACCTCTCGACTTACGATGGTTGACTTCCTCTTCGGATCGTATAACCGATATCCTTTGGTTTCTTCATCGAAGCCCGTCAATATGCATTCATGGGATTTGCCGCTTCTGTTTTGGAATTTGAACCATCGCTTTCGTTCCAAACACGCGCAGATGTGAAAGGTGTGGTTTCCTTCCACTCCACGCTTCCTCTGGAGTCATATTGTGCCCACGAGTAGGAGAACGGATGATGAGGTAAACTGCGGTGGATACGGCCTCCGCCCAGAAGCCTTTCGATAGGTTGCCTTCGAACAACAAACATCGTGCCATCTCTACGATGGTCCGGTTGGCACGCTCCGCCAGGCCGTTTTGCTGTGGCGTGTATTCGTTGGTCGTTTCGTGTCGGATGCCTTCCTTCTGTAAGTAACCTTGAAAACTTTTGTTGAGGTATTCCTTACCGTTGTCAGTCCGGATCGCTTTGAGCTTCTTGCCGCTTTGACGCTCCGCCATCGCGTGGAATCTCTTGAACACTGCGAACACTTCATCTTCTGATTTCGTTTTCAGGAAGTACACGAACATGCGTCTGGTCTTGTCGTCGATGAACGTGATGTAGAACCGATTGCCCCCAATCGAGTTCGTCTCCATCGGACCGCTGATGTCGGAATGAACCAGCTGCAGGACGTCCGCCGCACGCGAACCGTTCTTCGGAAATGGTAATTTCGATTGCTTTCCCATCGGGCAGATTCGGCAATCCGCACCCGCTTGATTGATGAGTGTGATGCCGGTCGCCAGACCACCAGCAAGCTTCTTCAAATTTCCGGCCCCGAGATGCCCCATCCGTTTGTGCCAGAGCTCGAAACTTCCAGCGGCAGCATTACATGACATGGCCTTTTGTCTGCTACTCACCGCCTGGTCCAACTTGAATTGATTGTTGGAGTGGCTCGCAGTTGCCACCAACTCGCCGTTCGGATTATGCACTTCGCAGCCGTCGTTGTCAAACTTAACCGAGTACCCCTTCTGCACGATTCTACTCACCGAGAGAAGATTTGACGTCAATCCGGGAATCAGTTGCACGTCACTGACCGTAACGCCGTCTAGATCGCCTCTGCATTTCGGCTGGAGATTTGCCGAACCGCAGGCAACGATGTCCATCGTACCACCATTCGCTGCAACAACCTTACCGTTGGCGTTTTCGAGGTTCTCTAGGAGCTGCTTGTTGCTCGTCATGTGCGCATACGCCGCCGAGTCGAAAATCCAGTCGTTCGTGTCCCCCTTGCCAAACGTGGAAAGCACCGTGCAAAACGTCTCACCTTTCCTGGAATCCTTGCAGTCCCTTGCGATGTGTCCATGCTGACCACATTTTCTGCATTTCGGGCCCTTGGATGCAGTAGGCTGGTTTTTCGGTTTGAAATTTTCCTTCCGTTTGTTGGTAGCGAAGGCTTGGCTGTTTTTTCGGTTGCTTAGCAACGGTTGCTGTTGGAGCAGCTTGGTTTTCACGAAGTCTCCTGTTATGGCAACGCCGGAATTTTCCAACGCCATGATCATGGGTCGATATTGGTCCGGGAGACCAGCCAGGAGGATCATTCCGACCCACAGATCCGGTAACTTGAATCCGATGCCGTTCAGTTGATTCGCCGTCGAAATTACCTGGTTCACGTACTCGTCCATTGAGCCGCACGATTCCAGATCCGACTTGATGAGCTTGTGGAGCAAGCCGATTTGCCGGGACAGTCCTTTATCTTCAAACGCCGTTTCCAATTTGTCCCACGCAGCGCGGGCCGATTCCGCGTCTTCGATGTGGACGTAGATTGACGGATCCAGAAGCAGGATCAGCTTCAACCGGGCTTGCAGGTCCTTCCGCTCTTCTACCGCTTCGAATGTTCTGTCGTCGTTCTGCTTGGTCTTCACGGCATCCCAGAGTCCTTCCAGCTGAAGAAAAGTTTTCGCTGCGAACTTCCATGACGACCAGTTTTGGCGTCCTGCCAGTCGTTCGATGGGCGGGAGGCTTGAAGATCCGCCGAAGCTTGATTGACTTCGAGAACTTTCTATCTTCCAGAACTAAACTTTTTTCAGCGACAGGCCCATAACCTGTAGAGAGTAGCTAAGACGTCTGTCTTCGGTAGTGGTTAGAAAGGAACTAATTTATTAATCAAAATGTCATCTATAACTAGAAATATCAAGGCTTGCTGTGATTGACTTCAACAGAAGCATTGATCGATTTGAATTAAGGGCACAAGGGGCGACCTCTGGGATTTTTTATCTGAAAGTGTAACTTTTCCCATAGTAAATCCTATGAAAACTTTGAATCGCTTGCGCTAAATTATAGTTTCACCGATTGCGCTGAAATTTTGCACAGTTCATATGGGACCTAAATGGAATCAAAAAAGTCAACTGGAGCGAGAATATGATGTTTGTCCCATACTACTGTTCAGTCGCTTTCAAGACTTCAGCAGTAGCTTCTAATTGGATTTTCATACATTTTGAACGGGCTCGGCAGGGTACTTGAAACGTCAAAAAACGCAGTAAGCAAGACAAAGTTTGCCGGGGACAGCTAGTTAACTATATTATTCGAAGATCTACTGTTAAATTAATAATTATTCACCTCAAGATTCACCTCTTGTTGCGAGCAAACAAAACTCAACAGCTGGTTTCGATCACAGTAGGCCGATCAAAATTCGCACTTTGTCAGTGCTCAAGTGACAGCACGCAACTCTGCTCAACGCAAGATCTGCCCACAACATGTCGGATATCAGGTGGATACGCTGAAATTACTATGAAAGTCCCATAAAAATGTATGATCTGTTTTCTTTTTCCTTTGCCATGTTCAAGCTGGATCAACACAATCATCAACACGGAAACCGAAGAGGACGTTCACATTTTCGACTTTAGATTGCGAAAGGAATGGATCGGACATGTTATCGATGAACTGGAAGAAAATCTTCAATTATTTTTTTGTCTCGTAAACAGTGTTCAAAATTTACCTTACTCTCGAGCGCGAGAACAGGCGCGTATGGAACTCCATCAGTTGTCCACACTGGCACCGCTTGATTTAATCGACCATTTGAAGCATTTACATACAAAATTTGGTGACTGTCGATATGAGGTATTCTACGCCACAGTCTATGTAAAACGTTTTATAATAATAAACCTAAAGATTTCAGACAGATATCAACACATTCTGAAAGCGGTACAAAATTTACATGAAATATTGCCCATTGAAGGCGAACTACTTCTACCCTACAAAAGGAAAAGTACGCAAGACGAAAAGCTCCAATGGATTACAAATATCCTGGTGGGTAAAACTAAAATTCACGGTTTACGTCATAAGATTCAAGCCACACACAATGCTATCGAAGAAACAAAATTTGAGACTTCCACCCTGATCGACCGCAGCTCCGATGAAATACACGAAATCATCGATGAGTCTCAACAGGTGCTGATCGAGTTGAAACAAGCAGGAGATCTGAAGTTTGCAGAGCTTCAGGATGAGACGTCCAAAAAGATCCTCGACTTGGACAACGTTAAAGAGTACCGAGATTTAGTGCAGGAACATGAACAGAAGCGCCGCAAAATCACCAAATTGACAGTTCAGCTGCAGCTGTGGATTAAGCAGTACGACAAGTTTGTTGGAGAGCCAATGAAGGAGCTACAAGAACTGGAGGCTGAAGTGGACAAGTTTGAAGAATGGAAAGAAGCAGTGTACGATCCGCAGCTGGAAAGATACGAAGAACTACGGGCAAGTGTTGATATGTTCGAAGCTGAGCTGACCGAAGAACAGGTGGAAGCGTTCAGGATTGCGCATGCTGCACGCATTATACAAAGGGGATGGCGAAGGGTGCTCGAGAAAAGAAAAATGAAAAAGAAGAAGGGAAAGAAGGGCAAAAAGAAGGGTGGGGTTGGGAAGACGGCTAAAAATAAAAAGAAATGATATATTTTCTAGAACGAAAATGAAAAACATGACATTTTATTCTTTGAGTATTGCCTGACATTTCGTTTGGGCGAGATAATGTAATACAAATAAAAAGTTAAAAACGAATGCCCTCGCACTAAAACACATTTTAACGATGTTCTTGAAACCACTAATCTGCTTCAGATAACGCAACGTGCGTTTCGCGGCCGTCCAATCCCTTTGACTTGGAGCACAGAATTTCCTAACTTCTTAACAATTGTTAGCATTGTCGGCTTACTGGCTCCACGTTCTACTACTTACGTATGTCAATATTGTGAGACTCCACACGCAGTACCGCTAGCAAGCATGTTCCCCTAACTATATGGTGCATATCTCTTTAAGAATGCGAGTTAAGCTTGGAGGACTACATCTGGGGCGAAAATGACGAAGGTGACCAAAGCGAGGTCGGCTTCACGAAGTCATGAATCCATGAATCGAGAGGATGGAAACACGAAGGAAATCCATCGAGGAGGCAGTTAGTTGAGATCGGCCGCTAAAAGGAAGATTAGCACAGGACCATCTCGAGCAGCCTGTTTTAGCTCGGAGTAAAACAGATCGATAACTTCCGTGCCCCGAAGTCATCTCGGTCGGCATCAGAAGGCATCCCGGGAAAGTGAGAAGATTTTTGAGTCCGTCTCGATCGATTCGCTACCTTGAGGCCGTTGAGCTGGCAGCTGGTCCCGCTGAACCAAGTCTATGAATTACGGAGGACCCGAAACAGTGATCCAGCCCGCGCTTCCCTGGCATAGAGGGGTTCTGTGTCTTCGTGAGCAAACCGTGTGACTAGCTACTGCTGCGGCTCGGCTTGGCGGCCTACCCGACGGACGTTTGGAGATCTTCGTGATGAACCGGCGTCACCTGTGATACAAGCTCGCCCTCTACGTGGGGATTGGTTGGGTTCATACCACCCCTACCACCCGTCACATATATCGAGCCCGAGTCCCTTCAAGGCACATCCAACCCACAGGTCGCAGTTAAGAAGGTATGTCGAACGATACCCATGCCCGCTAGCTAGCATATCAGCGAAGGGGTCCCATTTCAGCAATCGGCCTCACCAAACCACCACTAACCCGTTAAAAAAAATAAGTAAAATGTATCTAAACCTCTTTTTCACTCTTTCCTGAAGAGCGTCTGCATGCAAGTCCATATGGTCCTTGTCTCATTGTCCGCAGACGTGTGATCTCTTAGCAGGTTGAGTGCCGACTCTGGGAAGACATCCGATTAGCTAGTCGGTACTCACCAGTGCCGAAGGAAAACGGGTGGGCTAGTTAAAGACGTGAGGACGTCAACTGCCAAGACGTAAGGACATCACTAGCAGTTACACTATAGCTGTAGCGTTAGCGATCTACGGGCGAGCTGAGCCTACCAGATACAAAATACCTTCTGCAAGGCATCGATATTGGGTAACATTAACAAAATCTTGACTCTTCTCATCGTACTTCAGGATGGCTTGGTCCACCTTGCTACCTTTATCTCGGTACTTTCATTCCGCAACAAACGAATCTTGAACTTTCCTTCCGGCTAGTGGCATGAGTGTCCCAATGATGTCAAATCTAATTTCACCTACAAGATTTCGAACACCATCGCAATTTCGTTTTCGGTGTAAGGAACGCACGTAGTGGCACGCACATGGCGGGAGACTGTTGCGAACACGTCGCTGAAGTAGACTCCTTCACGCTGAGTATAGCCCCAAGCAACTATTTTGGCCTTCATCGGTTCCCGTTTTTAGTTGCACGTGGTGAATGCTAACGATGTGGTAGCCCTAGCCCTACACATTTCGCCATTTAGTATCCACATATCCATACCGTCTGTAACTATTGCAAAGTAATTGGAAACCTACAGAGAGTGTGCCTAAGGGCGAAGAAAACCTAAGGAGTGCTAAATCTTCATCGCATTTGTTGGTGGAGGATTCAAACGAGAACGAGGTCGTTATGCTGGAGGAATTGTGCAAGCTGGACGCAGTTGCCGAGCCTCTTGGTTCTAAGTTCTGGCTGGACGTCAAGGTGGACGGAAAGGAGGCCTACTATGGAGGACTATTTGTCAACGTTGCCGGAGGAGATAAATTTTCAAAGATTGACCTAACTCAAGCCTATCTACAACTTGAGGTTGAGGAAGACGATCGTGAGGAATTGACTCTGAGAATGCATAAGGGTCTGTACCGGCCAAAGCGATTGATGTACGGGGTCGTGTCTGCGCCAGCGATATGGCAACGATTGATGGAAGAGAATTTGAACGGAACACCGGGCGTTACTGTATTTATTGATGATATTCGTGTTATGGGCCCCAATGATCAAAAGAATACTGTGGATACCGCATCGACAAAACCGGTATTCATAAGGTCCGTTAAGGCTATTCAAAATATGCCGACACCTGCGAACAAAGATCAATCACGATCATTCGTTGGGTTAATAAATTACGGGAGGTTCTTCTCGAACCTCAGAACGACACTTTACCCATTAAACAACTTGCTCAAAAATGCTGTTCCATTCGTTTGGTCGAAGCAATGTGAAGCGGCATTTGATAGCGTGAAGCAGGAGATGCAATCAGACAGGATTCTTGTACACTACAACTCATCGCTTCCATTGGTCCTGATAACAAGCAGGTTCGCCGAGAGGCTTACGCGATAATTTTTCGAATCCGGCGATTCTACCAACTTCTGTACGGAGGACTCCTGATGCAAACCCTGTCAGACGCGAAGAGTCTTCCGAAAATGTCGACACTACGAATGCAACACTATGCGATATTCTTACAATCGTTCGACTTCAGCATCCAATTCAGACCAACGAAACTACACGGGAATGCCGATACGTTCTAGGGGCTACCGCTGAAGGAAAAAGTACCAGACAACGTTATTAAAGAGACGGACATGCTAGAGGTGAACATTATCGAGACTTTGCCGATAATTGTTGAAGAGTTCGCGAAGGCCACCGTTGCTGATCATAACGTGAAAGCGTTGTTGGAAGAAACGTTGAGCCAGGTCACACGGACAGAAATGTTGTCTGGTCGATATAACTTTTCTTAAAGTTCTATCAAGCTTCAAAAATATTCCTAGTATAATAGCTTCAAATGGTTGTTTCACAGTGGTTTGATGTTTGCACCAGGCATATATTTTGTTTGAACCAATGTCGATTGAAGATCAAGCATCCTATGTTTACACCAAGCATTATATGTCATTACTTGAACCCTCTTGGCTGCTGTCTATTCCTTCAGTAAATTTGTTCATCATGGCGGCGGCTGTTGTAAAAGAGAACTTGAATTCTGTCGAATTATTCTTAAATGTTTGGGTATGTACAAAACAAAAGTTTTACTTTTATAAACATATTTAATGAATTTCGTTTTCAGTCAACGGAAATGACATTTCCTGGCTGAAAATTGAGCGTGCAGAAATTGAAGCTCTCCTGCCTTCTTTACGTCTACCAAACAAGGGAACTGCAGCGGTTAAAGAATTGCATCGATCAATGAAGTACTAATATACGTAATATTATTTAAAAGATGATTTTATCCCCGCATTTATCTCAAATATAAAGCTTTTAAATAATGATTTTAGCAATAACAAACAAATCTGGCGATTCTCAGTGTATGCTCAGACCAACCATCCGATACACTTAGTTCAACCCTCCAGTTGAAGGTTAAGTTAAGCATAAAAATGCTTGAATCCACCATGACAATAAATGAGCTGTCAAACCATCAACCATAAATATTGTTGATGTAAGCATAATATGGTTGAATGAACCATATTTCTAGCTCTAATCAAATCTTCAATTCTGGTTAATTCAAGCATCAATCATTCTTCGTCCAGTTTTATTATGCGTGATACAATCTCAAAAAAGTATTATATAAAAGTCAGTGCACAAATATGCTTGTTTGGGCCCGTAATATGATTGACATGACTTTATATTTTTCTCCGTGTAGCCTTAACCACTAGGCTAACTGGAGACCCTTGTCCCTTTTCCAGATCGGATAAGGTCCATTATGATTTGACGATAGCCATTATTCAAGTTACCGGGTCCGTTAGAGCATGTGCTCTGAAAAGGGTCAGGTGTCAGCTGCTCTCAGGGGGAAGAGTAACTGACGAAAAATAGCAAGTGCCGGGGCTGGGATCGAACCCATAACCATTCACTTATGAAGTGAATGTGTAGCCACTACGCCACGATGACGGTTTGGCAAAATAATCTGAAGCATAAATAACACCAATAAGAATATAAATTATTACTTTTTGTTCATTTGTGATGTGTATAATCAATCATGCGTAAGTATCAGCAATTGCGAATGAATGTTTTCTGCAAAAAAATATTTTCATAAGATTAAGAATGCATACAGCCTGGGAACAAAGACTTTATTTTTTCATTAAGGTAGCTACATCAAATTGTTTTTTGTTTAATATTCCCAGCTGTATCAGTACGCACACGTGCCTTTCACACAATTGACTATCTCTACCGAAGACCCAGCTGTCTCTCTTTGGGAGATTACCTCATCGTCGTCATCATGCAACGTTCTGCTATCAGCTGCCGTTTGAGCTTGAGCTTGGCACAATCCAAAAGTGACTTCAGTAATTGCGGCTAAACGATGCATACGAGTGTTTTGGAAATATTCTTGATTCGCACCGATGCGCGATGATGCATAATTATTCATGATCGCAGACCGTTTCACAAACAATCGAAGATGATTCAAATGTAAGATGTGACCAGATTAGATTCAGTCGCGCTCCCATTCAGTTGCAGTCGGTCGGTTGCAATGGAGAAGTCTAGGAAGAAGGAAGAACTTAGTCCGCTATTGGACAGTGATCATCGGAAAAGTTTCAACGACAGTTGGATTCACAATGTTACCGTTGAGCCGGTTGCTTTTATGCACAGCTTTGGATGGAGCCTCTCTGGTGAAATAATACGATTTTGGGCCTATTGGAACGGAAAGTGACATGTAACTTTTATCTCACCTGCTCAATAGAGATCATACTGACCAATCAAATAGTGTATCAAACGTGTTTAGTGACGCTCGATGGGCCTGATGAGGAATCGTGCTCTATAATGAAGCAGACCGGAGCTTCCGACAATGAAACGCTGGCGATCTATCTTGAGCAGAAAGTGCAACCTTATGCAGCTACCGTTACGATGACCATTGTGCTACTGACTTCAGTTGTTCCTGCTTTGGTGGCACTGTTTCTCGGACCGTGGTCGGATAAGTTTGGCCGGAAGCCCGTGATTGCGATCGCTTCGACGGGTAATGTGTAAGATTTGTGTGATATGATCAGGGATGTGGCTTAACACGCCGTGCTGAAGATAGTTAGAATTCATGGTGAACAAAAAAGAAAAGATTAAAAAGAAAGATAGTTTATTTGACATAGTTGTTTGGTAGTTCAAGAAGCTACAGATTATCTCATTAATCACCAGTCTCAGAAAAAAAAATCCCGTTTCGCCGTGTGCTTCCCGTTGTACGCCTGATCATCGTCGAGTCAAGGCTCAAATTCTACCGTGTCTGGTACTCGCCCCTACTCAACTGGCTGCATATCGGCCGATCACTTGTCGAAGGGGAAGAGACGAACCAGCCAAAGGCTGAAAATTTCTTAAATAAAGACAAATCAATCAATTGTCGAATGTCAAGTTCTGTAACTTTTCGTCAATTATGCTTCCAAGTTCGGTATCCGTTCTTGGTCAACCAACGGTCATCAGTTGGTCACTCGTCGAAGATCAAGTCCTTACCGGTCACTGTTCATCAAACCTGCTGTCATGTCCGGTATCCGTTCCTGTCCTTCCAACGATCTACTGTCAGTTTCGTGCGGTAGAACAATATCATGTATGGTTGCTGATGTTCATTCAGCAGTCATCAAGTCCTGTCCAGTCGCTGTTCAACAAACTTCACTGTTCCGTCTTGGCCTCCGCTCCGTTACTGTCTATCCGGCGTTTGCCTTTCGACGTTCGGTGAGTCTGTCGATCTTCTTTCTGTCAGATTCTGGAGGGTTTTCGCATAATCCGACAGGTTTATAATCGGCAAACCAACTGGGCGGCAAACCAATAATCGTCGGATAAATAATGCGTGGGCCGGTCGAGCAGCGACAGAATTTTCCGCAGGAGACTTATAGAATGCCGCCGGATGCCCTGCGGTGGAGATTGGAGACGACGAACTTAATCCTTTGGAGCCGGTGGGGTTATATATGACCCCAACATAGAAATGGCGTATGAATTCTGAATGTTCTTAAATAAATCAGAATTCTGTCTTCGGCAAAAATTTGGCAAATTGAGTCTTCTATTAGGAGCAAATGGAAATATTTGTATTTAAGATTTTACTGATATCATAAAATATCCTGAACACCAAAAAGCTTGGAGAAACGAAATAATTGACATACCAGTTGTTCTAAAGGCATAATTTGTATATGGATTACGTTCATATGTATTCATTCAGCCTTCGCCAAGAATATCGAAAGTTGTTTTATATTCTGGGATGTTCTAGGTGTTCCAAACTGTTCTGTAGAGTCCTTCGAATCTACAAGGATAATTTTATGTGTATTTGACAAATATAACAGTACTCAGGGATCAGTGAAGCTCTTTGAATCCACAATGTCATTTATACACTACTAGCTGTCCGGGCAAACTTTGTCTTGCCGTCTTGTGGTGGTTTGACAACTGTTGAGCTCAAAATAGCACCGCACTCTAGATTGATTTCATTTCGGTCGTGTTGATTTCTTTCCCAGCTCATAGAAAATCAGTTCTTTTTCAATTTTGTTACTTTTCTAGTTGATTTTCGTAACTTTTTGTACATATAAACACAGCCACCTTGAAAACGAATCAAACAGTTCAAGCATCAGCCTGATCGGTTCAGCCATTCCTGAGTTTTGTTGCCTCAAAGGAACTTCAAACTCATTTTTATATATATAGATAAGGATGTTCCAGGTCAGCTAAACTACCTTTGAGTGTAGTACTTCAGGTCTACACTAGTAACAGCAGCTATATCTGTTATACTAAGTAACGTTTCATAACCAACCACGGTTACTGGACCAATCTGAAGTCTACTTGATATTATTATGAACTTTTGGAACATTCAGGGTCATCTAAACTGTCCTAAAATGAAGTCCTTTAGATCTACAAGAACAACTGTATGTGTTTTCGCCATAAATAATAGCATTGCATAGTCTGCTAGGATCCATGTAGCTCTTGAAATTTCAAATGTCGAGACACTATAATATAAGGCAGGAAGTTTTGGATTTGACATCGTGTAGCCCAAAACTTTCGGAAAAAAAAACAAAAATTGGCATGTTTCAGAGGAAATTTCTTTATCTGATCACAAGCATATACTGTTTGAATATGAGGCTGGCTGTCAACTCATAAAAACTACAAGAAATCCCAGGAAAACTAACTAGGAGATTTATACCTCGAAATTATTATCGGGAATGGATAACTTAAATTACATTCCAAATTCTCGTCATGAACTTGAAGAAAGCGCTTCGACACTTTCGAGCATAATTAAACATGCTTTTCATGACAGTTGTGCACCAAAGAAACGCTCTTCAAATAGAGATGTTCCTTGGTGGAATAGTAAACTGCAAAAACTGCGGCAGAAAACCCGGGAATTATTTAACCGGGCTAAAAGAACACAAGAGTGGGAACAATACAAAGAGTCCCTCACAATTTATAACAGGGAAATCCGAAGGTCGAAGAGGATAAATTGGAGGCACACATGTGAAAACATTGAAATTACTCCGATTGTTGGTAGATTGCAAAAAGTCGTCGCTAAAGATCATTCAATAGGTCTTGGAACTCTTAAAAAAGAAGACGGTTCTTTTACGAAGGGCTCCGAATAAATCTTAGAAACAATGATGAAAACACATTTTCCGTGTTCTATTGTTGCTTTCACTGAAGACCAGAATACATCTATATCACAAACTGGGACTAATTAAACCAGGAGATATATTCATGAAGATGATGAATCAACTGGGTTAGAAGGTGCCAGGAGTGATGCATGCATTCTGGCCGATCAAATTATTACTGAACAAAAGGTCAAATGGATGATTGATTCCTTTGAGCCCTTCAAAGCGCCAGGTAGGGATGGAATTTTTCCTGTACTACTGCAGAAGGGTAAAGAAATCTTAACACCTACCTTAACCAAGTTGTTCCAATTAACCTTATCATTAAGCCATACAGCTACAGCTTGGAGAGAAGTGCGAGTCACTTTTATCCCAAAGGCAAATAAGAAGGATAAATCATCGCCAAAATCCTTCAGACCTATAAGTTTATCGTCCATTATGTTGAAAACAATGGAAAAAATACTAGGCGAGTATATAAAATCGTCATATTTAACTAAAAGCCCATTGAGCCAAAATCAATTTGCATATCAAGAGGGCAAATCTTCAGTGACATAAGCTGGTTACAAAATTGGAAAGATCCTTTGAAGCAAAGGAGATTTCACTTGCTGCGTTTCTTGACATTGAAGGAGCGTTCGATAATACATCTTACGATTCAATGAAGAATGCTATGTCAAGACATGGTTTTGACAGACGCATTGTTGATTGGACTGGAGAAATGTTATCAAAAAGAGAGATATCATCTAACCTTGGCAGCTCATTTATTACCGTTAGAGCAGTTAAAGGGTGCCCACAAGGAGGCGTGCTATCACCTCTATTGTGGTCTTTGATAGTTGATGATCTGCTCAAAAAACTGGAAGCACAGGGCTTCGAAGTAATTGGCTTCTCTGTTGACATAGTCATACTTATACGTGGTAAATATGACAACGTTATCGCTAACAGAATGCAAACTGCCTTAAATCTAGTCTCCTCGTGGTGCGATAAGGAAGGATTGAACATAAATCCTTCTAAAGCCACGATCGTGCCGTTTACACGACGGAGAAAGTTATCAATTACTAACTTAAAATTGAAAGGAACTTTTTTGGAATTTTCAAATACAGTCGAGTATCTTGGAGTATAACTTGACAGCAAACAAAATTGGAACTTACATCTTGAGCAGGTAGTTGGTAAAGCTACAAGTGCTCTATCCCAAGCAGCACACATGTTATAATAGTGTTACGACAGCGCAAGTTTTGGTTGTTTAGAAGTTTATTTTATGTAATTCTAACATTGTGTTGAAATAACGTAAAATAAACTTCTATACAACCAAAACCTGCGCTGTCGTTACTTTTATATAACATGTGTCTTACTTGGGATAGATCAGTAAGAAAACTTTTGGTAAAAAATGGGGATTGAAACTGAAAATGATCCACTGGATTTACTCGGCAATTGTGAGACCCAGAGCTACCTATGAGTCTGGTGGCCTAAAACAAATGAAAGATTAGCCCAAAAGAAGCTGGAAAAACTTCAAAGATTAGCTACTCTTTCAATTACTGGTGCAATGCGAAGTACACCGTCTAAAGCGCTTGCCACTTTACTTCACCTACTTCCACTGCATCAATTTGTTCAATTAGAGGCTGCAAAGAGTGTATTGAAGCACAATAGAACTACACAACTCTTTGAGGGTGACCTAAGAGGGCATCTCAGTATTTTGAAAACAATTAGTATCGGCTCTTTAATCGTAAATAACAGTGATTGGATGAACAAAAGATACAATTTTGATCGCTCTTTTGAAGTGATTAATTCTGGGCGAAATCTGTGGACAAATGGTGGCCCAGAACTACACCCAGGATCAGTCGTATTTTACACCGATGGTTCAAAACTGAACGGTCAAGTAGGTGCTGGAGTTACTGGCCTCGGGATCAAAATATCAATCCCTATGGGCAAATGGCCTACAGTTTTTCAAGCTGAAATCCAGGCGATTTTAGAATGCAGTAATATTTGCTTACGTAGAAACTACAGACATTCAACAATTTGCATGTGTCTGATAGCCAAGCAGCTCTAAATGCTTTGAAATCAGCAACATGCACTTCTAAACATGTTTGGGAGTGTATTCAGCAAGGTATTCAGTCACTTCAACAATTAGCTTTCCGAAATCAGGTGAAGCTATTTTGGGTTCCAGGGCACTGTGAAATTGAAGGAAACGAACAAGCCGATATGTTAGCAAGACTTGGATCGTCTCATCAATTCATTGGGCCAGCACCATTTTGTGGTGTGTCTGGTTGTGCTCTCAGAATGGAGTTTAAATCATGGGAACATGAGAAAATAAAATCCAACTGGAAAAAACACCACTTTTGCGAGACAGTCGAAACGTTTCATAAAGCCGGACGTTTCAAACACTCGCAAAATTTTGGAACTATCTTAAAAAGATTTGAGTTCTTTTACGGGCCTTCTAACAGGTCATTGTCCGAACCGGTATCATCTGAAGCTAATTGGAAAACTTCAAGATGATGTATGCCGCTTTTGCGGCATAGATACAGAAGGCTCGGGCACGGTAAAGGCTGGGTATGCTGCGCAATTCAGATCCCATTGTGATCCACTAGCCTCTGCCCAGCAACTCCTATCCCTACCTCCACGCGGTACCGGCCGGAAACTATGAGCAACCTTAGGGAAGATCGGGTAACCAACCCCGGTGGGAACTTTGGTCGTAGGCTGACAGGGAAGGGGGGGTTTGCTTCGGCAAACCTGAGCGTCTGTTCTCCAGGAGGAGCGGCTCACAACAGCGTCTGATCCCCATGTTAGGGGCGGCTGATCTACGTCCGAGTGCCAGGGAAGGACTCTAAGCTCAACTGTGCACTATGGTCCTCCGGAAAGTAGGGGGTTGGAGTCAGGCCCTACGAGCCAGCCGTAAAAAACCATTGTAACGGAAAATCAGCAACAGAATAATACGAACCGAGACCAACGGCAACGACCCCAGTGAACAAAAAGGACTTGCGATTGGAAACTCGGTACGTGGAACTGCCGATCTCTCAACTTCATTGGGAGCACCCGCATACTCGCCGATCTACTGAAGGACCGCGGGTTCGGCATCGTAGCGCTGCAGGAGGTGTGTTGGACAGGATCCATGGCGCGAACGTTTAGAGGTAATCATACCATCTACCAGAGCTGCGGCAACACACGCGAGCTGGGAACAGCTTTCATCGTGATGGGTGATATGCAGAGGCGCGTGATCGGTTGGTGGCCGATCGACGAAAGAATGTGCAGGTTGAGGATCAAAGGCCGATTCTTCAACTTCAGCATAATAAACGTGCACAGCCCACACTCCGGAAGTACTGATGATGACAAGGACGCATTTTACGCGCAGCTCGAACGCGAGTACGATCGCTGCCCAAGTCACGACGTCAAGATCATCATAGGTGATTTAAACGCTCAGGTAGGCCAGGAGGAGGAATTCAGACCGACGATTGGTAAGTTCAGTGCCCACCAGCAGACGAACGAAAACGGCCTACGACTCATTGATTTCGCCGCCTCCAAAAATATGGCCATACGTAGCACCTTTTTCCAACACAGCCTCCCTTATCGTTACACCTGGAGATAACCACAGCAGACGGAATCCCAAATCGACCACGTTCTGATTGACGGACGGCACTTCTCCGACATTATCGACGTCAGGACCTATCGTGGCGCCAACATCGACTCCGACCACTATCTGGTGATGGTCAAACTGCGCCCAAAACTCTCCGTCATCAACAATGTACGGTACCGGCGACCGCCACGGTACAACCTAGAGCGACTGAAGCAACCGGATGTTGCCTCAGCATACGCGCAGAATCTCGAAGCCGCGTTGCCAGACGAGGGCGAGCTCGATGTGGCCCCTCTAGAGGACTGCTGGAGTACAGTGAAAGCAACCACCAACGACGCAGCCGAGAGCACCATCGGGTATGTGGAACGGAATCGACGGAACGAATGGTTCGACGAAGAGTGCAGAACGGTTTTCGAGGAGAAGAACGCAGCGAGGGTGGTAATGCTGCAGCAAGGGACTCGACAGAACGTGGAACGTTACAAACAGAAGCGGAAACAGCAGACCCGCCTCTTTCGGGAGAAAAAGCGCCGCCTGGAAGAAGCGGAGTGTGAAGAAATGGAACTGCTGTGCCGTTCCCAAGAAACACGGAAGTTCTATCAGAAGCTCAACGCATCCCGCAACGGCTTCGTGCCGCGAGCCGAAATATGCAGGGATAAAGACGGAGGCCTCTTGACGGATGGACGTGAGGTGATCGAAAGGTGGAAGCAGCACTTCGATCAGCACCTGAACGGCGTGGAGAACGTAGGCACGGGAGACCACGGCAACGGAAGGAACGACGACGCCAGTGCAGCGGAGGACGGAAATGAACCAACTCCCACGCTGAGGGAAGTTAAGGATGCCATTCACCAGCTCAAAACCAACAAAGCAGCTGGTAAGGATGGTATCGCAGCTGAACTCATCAAGATGGGCCCAGAAAAGTTGGCCACCTGTCTGCATCGGCTGATAGTCAGGATCTGGGAAACCGAACAGCTACCGGACCAGTGGAAGGAAGGGGTAATCTGCCCCATTCACAAGAAAGGCGACCATTTGGAATGTGAGAACTTCAGGGCGATCACTATTTTGAATGCTGCCTACAAAGTGCTATCCCAGATCATCTTCCGTCGTCTGTCACCTAAAACAAATGAGTTCGTGGGAAGTTATCAAGCCGGCTTCATCGACGGCCGGTCGACAACGGACCGGATCTTTACCGTACGGCAAATCCTCCAGAAATGCCGTGAATACCAGGTCCCAACGCACCACCTGTTCATCGACTTCAAAGCGGCATACGATAGTATCGACCGCGCAGAGCTATGGAGAATCATGGACGAAAACGGCTTTCCTGGGAAGCTGACTAGACTGATTAAAGCAACGATGGACGGTGTGCAAAACTGCGTAAGGGTTTCGGGTGAACTATCCAGTTCATTCGTATCTCGCCGGGGACTGCGACAAGGTGACGGACTCTCATGTCTACTCTTCAACATCGCGCTGGAAGGTGTGATGCGACGAGCCGGGCTCAACAGCCGGGGAACGATTTTCACAAAATCCGGTCAATTTGTGTGCTTTGCGGACGACATGGACATTATCGCTAGAACATTTGGAACGGTGGCAGAACTGTACACCCGCCTGAAACGCGAAGCAGCAAAGGTCGGACTGGTGGTGAATGCCTCAAAAACAAAGTACATGCTGGTAGGCGGAACCGAAAACGACCGGATCCGTCTGGGTAGGAATGTTACGATAGACGGGGATACTTTCGAGGTGGTGGAGGAATTCGTCTACCTCGGATCCTTACTTACGGCTGACAACAACGTGAGCCGTGAAATTCGGAGGCGCATCATCAGCGGAAGTCGGGCCTACTACGGGCTCCAGAAGAAACTGCGGTCGAAAAAGATTCACCCACGCACCAAATGCACCATGTACAAAACGCTGATAAGACCGGTGATCCTCTACGGGCACGAGACATGGACCATGCTCGAGGAGGACCTGCAAGCACTCGGAGTTTTCGAGCGACGCGTGCTAAGGACGATCTTCGGCGGTGTGCAGGAGAACGGTGTGTGGCGGAGAAGAATGAACCACGAGCTCGCTGCACTTTACGGCGAACCCAGCATCCAGAAGGTGGCCAAAGCCGGAAGGATACGGTGGGCAGGGCATGTTGCAAGAATGCCGGACAACAACCCTGCAAAGCTGGTGTTTGCAACGGATCCGGTTGGCACAAGAAGGCGTGGAGCGCAGAGAGCACGATGGGCGGACCAGGTGGAGCGTGACTTGGTGAGCATTGGGCGCGACCGAGGATGGAGATCGGCAGCCACAAACCGAGTATTGTGGCGTACTATTGTTGGTTATGTCTTGTCTTAATGATGTTGAACAAATAAATGTATGTATGTATACAGAAGGCTCGGAGCATTTGTTGTGCCGTTGTCCGGCAATTGCAGCTAAAAGAATTAGATTCTTCGACAAGGGGCTGATGAAACCCTTTGATGTTTGAAGAACAAACGCCAATACGGTAGTACAGTTCATCCGAACTGTAGCACCGTGTTGGGATCATGCTTACAGTTAAGGTCTAATTATTATTGCTAACTCCAATGGTAATACGTCAACTTGACATACCTAAATAAAACTGGGGCATTTGTCACAATAGATCTAAAAACTGGTCGCAGTGACTTATATACCCAACAAGAAATAAAAAAAAAGAGACACTATAGGAATATCCCAGGTCAGCCAAATTACCTTGGAGTTCAGAACTTCAGGTCTACACTCGTTACAGTAGTCATATCTGATATACCGAGTAACGTTGCATAATCAATCGTGGTTACTGGACCATGCTGAAGTCTACTATATATTTTTATGAAGTTTTTGGGCGTTAAGGCTCAATTGAGAATGGCAAATGTTCCAGAACTAAAAAAGCACTTTTTCCCAAAATGATCCACAAGTTGAAGAAAATGAGAATGTCCGATTGTTTATTTAGTGAATTATGACAATCGGACACGGTGGTTTTGTTCGCTTTTTCGTTATTCTGGAGAAAAGTGCTTTTTCATTTTTGGAGAATATGCTGTTCTAATTCGAGCCTTAAGGTTCGTCCAAACTGTCCTGAAGTTTAGCTCTTGACAGTTACCGTAGTTATTCTCACAATGAACTCTAACATTACACATCTAAATGTGCTGTAATCTGTTATCCCTCTGGCATTTCATGAGTCATTCCAATACAGGTCGGACTCGATTATCCGGAGTCGGGTTCTGGCGCTTCCCATAGTAAAATCTCACAAACGGAATGCTGTAAGAAGCTGAAATTTTGACTGATCAATAATCAAAGTTGGCTTGACAAACTGTCAAAATTTCAGCTTTATAGAGCGTTCCGTTACCCAGATATATGTTTGAGAAGCATGTGAACCCGACTCCGGATAATCGAGTCCGACCTGTATAGTTTTGATATACTCCAGATCAACCAAACTACTTCGGAGACCATAGCTTCAGGTCAACACTTATGATAATAGCTTTTACTAGTTCTAACTAGTATTACATCCACTGTATTTATCAATGTAGTTCGAGAGACAATAAGCGCTGTTATATATTTTTTGGGATATGATGGACCCTCCTTACTGTGCTTAGTTGATGATAACATCCACTGTAACATGAGGTGATTTCGTGTTAAATAGTAACGTAATACAACCAAATAGGATCCATGAACCTCTTAACTCTCAAGGGTCGCTTCATGATAGATTTATGATAACTGAGGTCATCCAATCTTTCATGGAATACACAACTTTATATCTTCACTTGCAATGCTAGCCTGTTACACTAAATAATGATACATAATGAACCATAACACTAGTTTGCAGCATTTTTGAACTCGGTAAGCTGATGATCATTTTTAGTGTAGAATCATGTCTTGAGTTCGAAAACGCGAAGGAAAAAAATACAGTAGAGCGGTCATTTTTTCGACTTTCCATACAAGGCTGTCGTTTTGGAATCGATTTTTGTTTTATTTTTTTCAGCAAAGTTGCTCCCTTCATACATCTCTATTTCCGTAATCAATGATCCGATGGAGCTTAAATTTTTACTGTAACCTCAAATTATAAGGCAAAATATGCGATTTTGGGCTTTTTTGATTGCAAGCATGAAAATATTTTTTTTTTTTTTTGAGCAATCAAATGATAAATTGGTCAATTAACATCTAAATTAACGACTCATGCAAAATATTTCGTTTGACCAAATCAAATTTGATAGATTTAACTATTTTATGTTAGTAAGTAAACTTGCATGCAAATTATGGAGAGTGACTTGTATGGGAAATATCGTACCTTACATAAATCACTTAAAACTATCAAACTCGATTCGATAAAACGAAATATTTTGCATGAGTCGTTAATTTAGATGTTAATTTACCAATTTTCCTTTTGATTGCTTATAAAAATCCATGGTTAATCGCTTGCAGTAAAAAGAGCCCAATATCGCATATTTTGCCCTATAAATCGAGGTGTAGCTGTGCTGTGACGTGCTGGAGCAAGTCTGAGCCCGTATTCGGATTCAGCGGCCCAAAATCGGTCAGATACACATACGTTTGCCCTCGAAACAGACCAAAAGTTAATTTTTGTTACGCCGTGTTATGCAACATGACTCAATCCGAGCAAGATTAGCAAAGGGTACATGAATGTTGTTAGTACCGTAATCCGGGGTCAAATTGATCACTTTAAAACAACTTTTGCGGATAACATCAGTGTCAATTCAAATATTGCCAAAAGAATTTCTGTAAAACCAGTACCCAGTGGATCTCCATGGAACCATGTAACAGAATTTTGTTCAACAAATTTAAACTTTAAGTTAAATAACTCCAAATATCGAAAAACTGGAAATGCCCCTTTGGGGCGAAATTGATCAGTATACTATTAAGCATCGGTTGGAAAGGAAAATATCCTTCTCCGCTTAATTTTGCTCTTCTAAAACCGAATAACGCGTTTAAAATCTTACAACTAGTGAATTTAATGCTTTAAATGCAAAATTAGATGTTGAAATTTCCCCTTAAACGCCTAAAGGTAGGCAATTTCATTTGAAATAAGTGTTTTCTATCACAATAATTGACTATTTCATCATGAAAAGAACTTATTTTTAACTATTTCATGTTCTCATTAGCTACAAAACTTCCCAACCAAGGCTCCACAAAAATGTTAAAACATAGAATTTACGGGAAGTCCTATTAGCAACCGATTGTTTAGTAGCAAGGATTTTAGCTAAATGAGAAATACATTGCAAATTCATAAAAAATTAAGGTAAAACTAACTTTTTTTCTAAAAAATAAAAGTCTACACTCATCTTTAGACATCTACGAACCAGATGACGTAAAAAAATTAAGATTATTACGACGCTTAAGAGTTTCTTATATGGAATTACAGTGTAGTACCCGAATGATCAATTTCACCCCGCTGATCAATTACACCCCGGTTTACGGTATCCAATCTACGAAGTATACCGTAACTTCGCTAACGCTAACGATAACGAGGAGTTTGAACATGTTTGGGTTAAAACTTGTATTGCGGGTGAAACACATGTATTTGCATCAGTTTATTTTCCTCCAGATTTTGCAAATAAAACGGCATATGAAGTCTTTTTCGCTAACGCTGACGAAATTTTATCACAGCTACCCCCAGAAATAAAACTCCACATATACGGTGATTTTAATCAACGCAATGCTGATTTTATACCAGACATAGACAACGAAGGTATTTTGTTACCAGTTGTTGGGGACAACGAAACATTACAATTTGTGTTCGACAAAATTGCCATTATGGGATTAAATCAAATAAATAATGTAAAAAATCAACAAAATTGTTACCTGGATTTATTATTGACCAATGTTAACGAGGATTTCTGCGTTAATGCATGTGTTTCTCCTCTATGGAAAAATGAAGCATTTCATACTGCCATAGAATATTCTCTATTCGTCCACAACATTCCGAGATCTAATGACTATGAATATGAGGAAGTATTCGAATACCATAAAGCAAACTATGACAACATAAAGCATAAATTAAATGTGGTAGACTGGCAATCAATCTTGAAAAGTGAAGATAATATTGAAAATGCGGTTGGTACCTTCTATAAAATATTATATGAAATAATCGACAAAGAAGTTCCTACTAAAATGAAAAGGCGTCATGGAAATTTTAAACATCCAGTCTGGTTCAACAAAAATATCATAAATTTAAGAAACCGGAAGCAAAAAGCTCACAAAATGTATAAGAAGAATAACACTGATGAAAATCTACAAAAATATTTGGAAATATGTGACCAATTAAATACAGCCATCAGTATAACACTCGAAGAGTATAATGCGAAAACTGAGAACGAAATCAAGTCTTGTCCAAAAAATTTCTTCAATTATGTTAAGACTAAATCAAAGTCAAGTAATTTCCCCTCAAAAATGATATTAGATGAAAAAACGGCTGAAACCTCTAAGGAGATTTGCGATCTCTTCGCTATATTTTTCCAAGATATCTATACGACTTTCTCCGAGAATGATCGTGATCTAGAATATTTTTCATTCATGCCCTCATTTTCAAGAGATGTTCATGTAAGTCATATCAATGTGGAGGACGTTTTAACAGGTTTAAAAAGTTTGAACGCTTCAAAAGGATCAGGACCGGACGGAATTCCCCCAATATTTATGAAAACTCTTGCAATTGAGTTGACATCTCCTCTATTTTGGCTATTTAACATGTCCCTTGAATTATCTGCATTTCCCAGTATTTGGAAAAACTCATTTTTAATCCCTATATACAAATCGGGAAAAAAGTCCGACATACGAAATTACCGTGGAATTGCAATTATTTCTTGTATCCCAAAACTGTTTGAATCCATTGTTAATAAAAAAATGTTTAATCAAGTGAAAAACAGAATAACGAATTCTCAACACGGGTTTTTCAAGGGCCGCTCAACTGCAACTAACCTGCTAGAGTTTGTAAATTTCACAGTAAATGCTATGGACCACGGCAATTATGTGGAGGCTCTATATACTGATTTTAGTAAAGCTTTTGACCGCATAGATATCCCTTTATTGCTGTTCAAACTCTCGAAAATAGGAATTGATGATAAACTGCTTTCTTGGATTCAATCATATTTAACAAATAGACAACAAACAGTACGTTTCGAAGGTAGCAAATCTCAACCCATTAATGTAACGTCTGGTGTCCCCCAGGGTTCACATTTAGGTCCTCTTCTTTTCATTTTATATGTGAACGACGCATATTATATATTCAAGCATTCAAAGATATTAATTTATGCAGATGATATGAAGATTTTCATGGAAATCAAAAGTGAAGAAGACACTAGTATATATCTAAACGAAATACGTTTGTTCTACATATGGTGTAATAAAAGTTTGCTTCAGTTAAACGTTAAAAAATGTAATTCTATCACCTTTAGTAGAAAAAGGAACCAGCATATAACTAGTGTGACCTTAGGGGATCAAATCGTTGAACGATGTGAAAGAGTTAGAGACTTAGGTGTGATCTTAGATACTAAAATGAGTTTTATCGATCATTACAATACAATAATTCATAAAGCTACCAACATGCTGGGGTTCATAAAGCGATTTAGTATCAACTTTAACGATCCATACACTATCAAAACATTGTACATTTCTTATGTGAGATCGATTCTTGAATATTGTAGTATTGTTTGGTCCCCATTTATGAAAACTCATGAAGAACGCATAGAATCGGTGCAGAAGAAATTTTTGCTATTTGCTCTACGTAAACTGAGATGGACAACTTTTCCACTTCCTTCTTATGAATCACGTTGTATGCTAATAAACATACAAACTTTAAAGGAACGTCGTGAATATGCTATGATAACATTTGTAAATGACATTGTTTCGCAACGTGTAGATTGCAGCAATCTGCTATTCTGTTTTAATTTTTATACTCCGACTCGACAATTAAGAAATCGAAACATATTTGCGATCAGTCATCATCGTACAAATTATGCGAAATTCAGCCCAATCAATAGAATGATGTTAATTTATAATAAGCATTACGAATCTATCGACTTGACCATGTCTCGCGTAAAGTTAAAACAATATTTCAACTCTGTACGATACAATAGAATATAGAACAAATTATGTATGTATGTAGTCTACAAACGGTTGACGAAATAAATAAATAAATAAATAAACGCGCTAACGCCGTGTTATGCAACATGACTCTATATAGCCAGAAACAGAAACTTAAATTACTTTAGATGCTAGATTTTAAGCATCAAAATAGTTTGGATGACCCCTGCCAATCTGATGATATCCATTGAGCATTCAGAAAATTTACTAGACATGATAGATTACATATAGTAGCTTTGTATAATGTAAGAAGTTACTATTACACCCGTAGACATTAGGATCTAAACCCAAGAACAGTTTGTATGACCTAGGATATCCCAACTGATCTGATACTGTCATTCGAAATTTCAGAAGACCTACTGAACAAGATAGATTACAAATCGTAGCTTTGCATAATGAAATATGTTACCGTTAACCCGTAGACTTTAGGATCTGAACTCAAGAACTGTTTGGATGACTTATGATATCCAGAAAAAATACTCTACATCATATTCTACCCTTTCTATGCTGTTAAGCACCAAAACCACAGAAATACGTAGAAAAAACTCATTAATAATGCTTGGAAAAAATCCGCCTTCAAAGGGTCAAATACTGAGTTCAACGGCGACAACCAGACGAACAGCGAGAATATTATACGGCTTGATCCAGTTGGATTTTTGCACTTGGGACAGCGCTATCGCTGCAAATGCAATTTACTCATTTTTTGAGCTGTTCCAGTTTAGCTCAGTTTTGTGTGAATCTTACTCATTTTAGAGTAACATTTTCTTAGCGTGTACCTGTAAAACTCTTCTTTATATTGTCACTAACATTTGATTGAATCTAGATCCAAAATAAAAACCATACGTATCATACCCAGTTTCATTCCTATCCCATATTCATCTATTACAGGCTACCTGATTTCGGAGGTCCTAGTCGCTTGGGTGTGCTACATGTCCTCCTACTACGTACTGTCTCCATGGTGGTACGTTGTGGCCAACATTCCGGTATCACTCTCCGGTGGTTTTTCGGTGTTCAACGCTGGCATTTTCAGCTACATGAGTGACGTAACCCACTGGAGCAACCGAACCCTGCGTATGGGAGCTTTGCAAGGATGTACGATGTTTGGTGTTCTTCTTGGATTGCTGGCTAGCAGTTACATGATCGATTGCGTTTCCGCGACTGTGATGTTTTCGATCTCGGCGGCAGCCATGTTTGCCAGTATTGTATACTTGGCTGTGATTACGAAAGAAACTATCGCCACTGAAGGTACACTTTCCAGAAGAGACAAAATCAAGGAGATCTTCAATATCAATCTATTACTGGAAATGTTCCAAACGTTTACTAAGTCGAGGCCAAATTACGAACGAGCGATCACGTGGCTTTTGATATCCGTTGGTGGTTTGGTGGAGTTCGCCGTTGCGGGACGTCAGCTATTCTTCCTATACACTAGAAGGCAATTCGGATGGGATGCAGTAAACTACGGATTTTGGTTATCCGCTGAACTCGGACTCATCATGCTGGGGAACCTGTTTGGCATTGGACTGCTGAAAAAATGGTTTAATATTTCAGATTTGAGTCTCTTGGCTTTATCAACGATGAATCAACTTGGAGACTACCTCATCAAAGGGTTCGCACAAGAAGGCTGGCAGTTGTACCTCACGACGTTGATGACCCCGTTGAAGGGTGTAGACGGAGCGGCAATAAGGTCCATTCTATCCAGCATCCTTCCGAAAGATGACATTGGAAAAAGCTACTCCATGGATCTGTCGGTGAAGGCCATTACACCTCTGATATCGGTTTTTCTGTTCACCTTCATATACAACAGAACCATCGATGATGTACCTTCGACGTATCTCTTTGTGACGTGTGGAATCTTTGGAATCAACCTTCTTCTGATAGGGTAAAGTTTGTATGAATAGAAAATATGCAGTTGTACATATAATATTTGCTTTATTTTCAGAATTTGTCGACATTTACTAAAACGGAGGCATAGAACAAATTTGTGATCTAGACAGTTTTGATATCAAATAAATAGTCAAAATAAAACAATTAGTTTCGTAATGTTGACCCTTTACCAACATTGCTGTTGATAAAGCGCAATATAATCAATAAAGTTGGTAATACCAAGCAGCATTATAAGGAGTGGAGAAACCTTATTGAACGCTACCATAGCTATCATAGGCTACCATAGCCATCCGATAGCCAACTTTAAGCTGTTTCAACTGATTCAACAAACCGAATGCAATGAAATCTTGATCATTTATGACTAATATAACGAACTATTAAAAACTTTTGACTAAACTTTAAATTCTTTATACGAAAGAAAATTATAACGATTAGATTATTTTTCTAATATAACACCAATTTATCCAAAACTTCATTATTATTTTAAAATTCGAGATAGTAATTATAGTTCATTAAAATTCACTCTAATTGACTTGAATATATTTATGTTTCGAAGGAAAGGAACCAAATGGCTGGCATTAAATGGAAAAAGTAATGGGATGCATATGAAAAATAGATAAATTTACCAAAAAAACATGGAATGAATGAACTCGCTCAGTGAATCAAAATTCAACCATCGCGCAACAATAATGACAATGTCGCAACCTGTATTTGTTGCGACAAACAAACCCATGCGACATAAGTTTGTCTCAACTTGAAAATTATGGGATTAACATCGAACACCACGAGTTTAGAGATTTTCAAGCCTTGTATTGCGATTTTCGAACGGTAACTTCGAGTCGGTAAACACTGCAGCTCTGGTGAAGCTCTATCATCAAACAGTTTCGACTTTGGATTAGCAATAATTGATTATTCACGAGTTGAAAAGTACGCAACAAATTCAGCTTCCGTTTTGTCTGCAACAAAAAAATTCGAGATCATGTCATTATCTGTTACCAGTAGGGATAAAGAGTAATCGTCGCACCACAGACAAACAGACGTAACACTCTTCAAAACGGCTTGGCGCATACATTTAACGATCAATTCAAATTTCATTTCATTTGCGCGATTCTTCCACCAGAGGTGCTAGTGTTCGATCGCTTTGACGTTTGCCAGTGTACACGTTGCTGAAAGATGCAAACGAACATTGACCAATCCAAATTCCTGTGTGGTAGTGGTTTGTGTTCAGATTTCCCGTGTTAATCTATCTGTAAGAACTTTGTAAACATCTTTTGTTCTCACGTATATGGATAGGCTTGCATTAGGTTTCGTGAGACATTTTTTGGACAACTCAATTACAGGCGATTTGTGTAGTTGTGTGCGTGATAGCAATCGTCAAACCGAAATCCATCATGGCCGACAGTGTCTCGCGCGGTTATACCAACAGGTGGCAGTGTGCTCATGTAAAAGACGCCGGACAAAAATGTTTGATGGATTTCCTTCAAGAGTTACGTCTGTTTGTCTGTGGTCGCACCTTCTTTGTTGCTTGTTTTGTGCCTCTTTTGTCTGACAATTCTCTTCACTGAACTCGCTATAACCTTTTTTCTTATCAAATATTTTAAATTAAGTCAAATGTTTTTCAAAGTTCATAATATTGGTCATAAATGATCAAAATTTCATTGCATTCGGTTTATTGAATCCGGAGATATAACAGCTCAAAGTTGACTATTCGATAATTATACCTCTTTCTAGAATCATTCTAACTTCGTGTAGAATAGCCCGAGATTTTCCAAATTTGGACCACTGATACAAAACTAGTTGATGAAGTTACAGTAAAAAATTGAGAGTATGTGATGCCCTTTTAAAAAAGTTACAGCTAGTTGAACATTTTTTGAAAAATGAAAATTTTACTTGTCCCAGTTATTTTGAGTATCCCCTGTAAGTTTTTGACAGTTGCAGTTTACAGAAGCTCAGCAATATAGATCGATTGCCGATTGGTATCGCAAAATGTATTGCCGAGATTCTGTAATTCACGTGAATCCCTGAATTTCGGTAATTTGAACGACACATTTTTAATGAACTGTCACTTTTTAACGACTTTCCAGCAAAAACTAGCTTTACCGATTGAGCTCGTTATTTTACTTTACTGAGACCAAATTTGGAGATTAAGTGTGTACACCGCGTCCGCCAATGCAAAATAAGAATACTGGACAACAAAGTCGACTGGGTCAGTGTCGCACGCTATCTAGGTCTGCTGATCGACTCTAAACTGCTCTTCCGGCCACACATTGACGATCGGGTAACCAAAAGCATCATCATGCTTAGAAGACTGTACCCCTTAATCAACCGACGAACAAAGCTCTCCATCGCAACCAAGCTGGCCGTCTACTAACAAGTCATGCTTCCAATGCTGGAATACGGAGATGCTCCAATGCTCCAATATGGAGAGGCTGCGCCCGGACTCACCTGCAGATGCTTCAGGTTACACAGAATAAGTTCCTGAAGATGATCTTCAACCTGCCGCCCCATACAAGGACAACCGAGGTCCATCGACTAGCTTGTCTTGACCCTATTGCAACCAGGCTTGAAAACTTTGCCATTCGTCATCGTGCAAGAGCTCTTGTTCCGGAATGGCAAATTGTTAGATCCCTTTATACGTGATCCTCCCTGTACATAATATTATTAGAGTAGTTAGTAGCCAAGAGTTAGGGGTGAGTTAGGATTAAGAATATTACAAAATCGATCAGTTTTAAAAGAACCCACATTATTGCAAGATACATATTTAATCAAACATGTTACAGTAACAAAACAACAGAAGACTAAAATTTGAAAATCGAAAGCGGTACCATGATTGCAATTTTTAAAAATTGCAAAACCTTCCTTTAAGTAAGGGTCCAGTAGTTGGAATTCAAATGACTTCATCTGAAAAGTGTTTAGTACTAGTATTATTGTATTTTACGTTAGGCCAGGGGGTTAAGAAGTACCGTAATCGGGGGGGGGGGAGGGGTGGGTAGTTGATCAGCGGGGTGAAGTTGATCATTATGAGATCCACGTCCTTTAACCGCTGAGGACTTTTAATGCATAAGTGTAAAGGAACAAGCCATTGTTCTATTTTTCAAACGTACCGTAAACCGGGGTCAAATTGATCAGCGGGGTGAAATTGATCACTAGAGTACTACATTGTAATTCCATACTAGCAACTCTTAAGCGTCGTAATGATCTTAAACTTTTTACGTCATCTGATTCGTAGATGTCTAGAGATGAGTGTAGACTTTCATTTTTTTAGAAAAAAGTTAGTTTTGCTTTATTTTTTAAGGAATTTGCAATGTATTTCTCATTAAGCTGAAATCATTGCTACTAAACAATCAATTGCTAATAGGACTTCCCGTAAATTCGCTGTTTTAACATTTTTGTGGAGCTTTGGTTGGGATGTTATGCAGTTAATCAGAACAAGAAATAGTTGTAAAAAGTTTATTTTATGAGGAAATAGTCGTTTATTGTGATAGAAATCACTTATTTCAAATGAAATTGTCTACCTTTAGGCGTTTAAGAGGAAATTTCAAAATTTTATTTTGCATTTAAAGTAATAAATTCACTAGTTGTAAGATTTTAGACGCGTTATTCGGTTTTAGGAGAGCAAAATTAAGCGGATAAGGAAAATTTCTTTTCCAATCGATGCTTAATTGTATACCGATCAATTTCGCCCCAAAGTGGCATTTCCAGAATTTTGGTATTTGGAGTTGTTTAATTTAAAGTTTAAATTTGTTGAACAAAATTCTGTCACATGGTTCCATGGAGATCCACAGGGTACTGGTTTTACAGAAATTTCTTTGGCAATATATGAACAGGCATTGATGTTATCCGCAAAAGTTGTTTTAAAGTGATCAATTTGACCCCGGATTACGGTACCATTTATATTCCTTCAAAATAACCAAAATATCATTGAAATATGTTTTTCATATGGTGGATTTCTTATAATTTTGAAGCAGCAGCAACTAAGGTATTACTAAGGTATTACGAGTGTCCTCCATAAAAAACAAGTGAATTGTTAGCTTATCTGCATGTATACGCAGATTTAGCAATGGTTGAAGCATTTTGTATTTAATCAAAATTTACTCAAAATAGCAAATTCGATGTTGTAATCGATTCGGGGCGAAATTAACACTGGCAGGTATGAATGGATGTACGCGCGTTGCATACTGTTAGGCGTTTTAGAGAGTTTGAAAAAAAATCTATTCTATTCTATTCTATTCTAGTGCTTGCACAGCCAGTATTGAAAAGCATCCTGGAAATATCAAAATTTCTTCTGATATTTTCTTGTCAGCATTAATATTTGCAGCATATCAGAAATGATGTGACACAAATATTAAAACGGCCAGGCCCACTGTGCAGACTAATGGATTGGAAGATAATTCAAAAACTTAAGGCAATCAGGTTATCCACTTATGAATAACATGATTGACAAACCTTTTTGAATTGAATGAAGGAAGAAACGGGGACAACCGTACCAACCGTTTCGTTTTAGGGGAATGGTGTTTGGACATGAGATCGTTGGGAGTGGTGCTGCTAAGAAGGTTAATGCACACTCCGTTATAGTTGGCATTTCTTCTTCTGGGATGGGACACAGGCATTTCTCCATGTGCCCTGGCTTCAAAGCCTAGGCTTAAGCGCCATTACTCGCTCTCTGAAACGAGAAAAAAGGATACTGATCCCTTCCCCGAATGTACAGAATACAAAATAATAAGTCTAAAAACAACAAAAATAGAAAATTGCTACAATACCCATTCTTTCAAAGAAATTTGAAATGATCATTTCAAAAAGCCATATCATGATTTACTCAAATCAATTTCTTCCTGAGCCTGTTGGATCTGACGATTACCACAACGAACCATAAATGCAAGATGAGTCCTATTTTAATTCGCTTGTATTTTTTTAAAGTTATATTTCAAGTCGACACTCATGATGACAAATTGTACTGAACTGGTGTTGTAAGAATATTGAAATGATAAGTATACTTATAAACAAATGCAAAATAAATTTTACCTCTGGACCAGGGTAGAGGCTCTGGTAATAGTCTAATACTTATAAAATACTGAAAATAGGATAAAACCGTTACTGTCCTCATCCTATCCATTGACGTTTGATGCTCAATACCGCGGATGTATTGAACCATGGTAATAAATATACATGTATTGTACCAAATGCTACATCCTAGCAGGCCGATATTTATCTGGTGGTGTGTTTGGTGCTTCAGGTAGATTGTCTGTCTAAAGCATAATTTCACCCCAAACCCGGTGTACGGTGCACAAAAATTGGCCATATGACTTATCAAATTCAAAGAATTCCCAATGTATGCCAAATTTGTAATACATAATTATATAATGGTTTGATCTCACCAAATCGATGCTTTTTCCCGGAATCCATAATTTGAATCATCTTCATCCTCTGCCTTATTTACGTCCAATTGATGGAATCTTGGACGGAACCCATAGCACTTCTAATCACCATTCACTTTTCATTTTTCCGCAGACCACGGTAGAAAAATTGGTTTATCGTATGTGAATGCACTTGCCCTAAGGCTTGCCCACGATTGCCATCTATCGATGGGTCCAATTTAACGCCCAATGTTTTTTTTTTCAAACGCAAACAAGTTCTTCTCCATTTGCTATATTTTTTTGCTCACTCTGAGTTCACGACTTTATCAATATTGTGTATTCAGTTCAAAGTTGGATTATCCCGACTGTTTGTGAAACTGTTCAGAACAGTCGTCGAATATCGAGGGGATCCTCGATGTATTCTACAGAAACCAATTAATCAGCAAATTTGTTCAAGCACATCATTATTTCAAACTTATAGGTCTTCAGAATAACAAACATTAGCAATTATCCTGAAAATAATATAACCTGCATTTATTAAACCTTACTTTAGAACATTTAAAACATTTATTGCGGAAAAAATACTTTCATAAATTTGTTGAGTGATAAACATTGCATCTGAACACCCCCCGACTTCCGCGCCAAAAAGCTGGCGGCTTGGCTGCCGGCAACAGCTGATCAGGGTGAACGGTTAGCTGTCCTTGTTCCACCAATTGAATGTTTTTAAAAACGCATTTGCGCGCGAAATCTTTCTCGCTCATTTCTGCTGTCAAATCCGTCACCGACTGTTTCACCGACCGTTTGAAACGGCGACTGTTTCGAACGGTCGTGAACAGTTTGGAACTGGACGGTCAATAACTCTGTTGTTTTAACTGTTCCAAATAGGTCTTCATTAAAACTCGCGTTGTTTAACACTAATACGGCACGCGAACATTTCACCGGCAGAATCCTCGGCCGAATTTTCAGTTTTCCAGCCAAAATCTAATTGAAACATTGCAGGATTCACTTTTTAACTAGCCATTTTTATCCCGATTGAATGACACGCGGAAAAGAAAAAAAAATGACAGGCGATTCCAATAAGCAATGGTTATGTTAGGTCAACGTTTAGGCACCAGATTTTCCGAAGCAAACACAAGCACACGCGACAAAACGGGGAAATAACGACGAATTCCGGTATCTTTGTAAAATAGTTTTCCAATTCGGCAGGCCTATTCAACAACAACGCGGAATCGAGCAGAGAGTTTGAAAAAAAAATCAATCCGATTATTTTAGCTTAAAGTTTATTTAATTACTTTTGATGTTATGTAAACTCGTCTAAGATGGAGTATTAGGGGGATTAGGAGCATAATGGACACCCTAAGCAAATGAGAACGTTAGGCCTGTATAACAGAGTAATTTTTAACATATCATCAGTTGTCTTAAAACTTTAACTTGTTTCCTACGTATTTCAATCATTTACAGCAGGAATAATGCCTTTGTTGTGAAGAAATAATGAATTGTAAACCGTGTGTTTTTCAGGGATGGCAGGAAAGGTACGGGGCGAAATGGACACTCATCGGGGAATAATGGACACCCCTGCATATTTTATGCTAATTCTTTGATTACATCGACCAGTTAAGTAATTTGCCTACGGAGATCAATACCACAGATATAATACTCCTTCTTAGACGAGTTTACATAACATCAAAGTTAATTAAATAAACTTTAGGCTAAAATAATCGGATTGCTTTTTCCAAACTCTTTAAAACGCCTAACAGTATGCAATGCGCGTATATCCATTCGTAATTGCCAGTGTTCATTTCGCCCCGAATCGACTACAACATTTTAAGTAAATTCTGATAAAAAAATTACTTCATCCATTGCTAAATCTTCGTACACATGTAGGTAAGGTAACAATTCACTTGTTTTTATGATGGACACACTTGATGTTGGTTGATTTTCGACCGTCTTGATTATTAATTTGCTCAAAAATGATCATTACTCCGGAAAGAAAAAACAACACATCTTGAAAATTTCACAGAATATAAATTATGAAATTTCCATCCAAACCAAGATCCAAACATATTTATTTTTTTTTAGATTTTTTTTGTAAATAGTATTTCCGACTTTTCTAACCGATTTTCCTCAACAACAATTCATTAAATTCTGAGAACCTTTGTACCAATTTGTACGATGATAAAAAAAAAACCTTTAGTGAATCCCCTCAGCCGCGTTTTTCTTTACTCCAAACTCAAGTCACTGTTATTTCGATATATTTCAGATTAAAACCGTTCTAAAAGTTATTTTCGTGGCAATGGTCCACAGCCGAGTTTATGCAGATGTTTTAAAATATTTCGAAGTGATGGTGAAAGTCTTGAGTGATCCAGACTCAAATTTTGAACTAACGTTGAAGCATCTCAACTATGACGAAGCAAACGCATTCATGCAGCAAGCTAACGATTGCGAAGAAAAAACGTTTGAGAAAATGATCGATCCAATTTACAAGCGGTCGCCGTTTTTAAAGATGCCAAGACAATTTATAAAAACGCAATTGATGGTAAAACGACAAAACAAAATCAAAATTTTACTTTGGAGTTGCTGAAGCAGTACATGGCACTGGTTCCTGTGTGGACAGCCATTTGCCATTTACTGAAACCATCCTCGCACACAGAATTCCCAACGAAGTTTCGGTTCAACACCAACAACACAGCGTAACAAAAATTAACTTCTTGTCTGTCTCAAGAGCAAACTTATGTGTCTCCGAAGGATTTTGGGCCGCTGAATTCGAATCCGGGCTCAGATTTGCTCTAACACGTCACAATTTTGATCTATACCTCAATTTATAGGGCGAAATATGCGATTTTGGGCTTTTTTGACTGCAAGCCATTAAGCAAGGAAATATTTTTTTTAACAATCAAAAGGATAATTGGTCAATTAACATCTAAATTAACGACTTATGCAAAATATTTCGTTATACCAAATCAAATTTGATAGCTTTAAGCGATTTATGATAGGTACGACATTTCCCATACAAGTCACCCTCCAAAAGTTGCATGCAAGTTTTCATACTAACATAAAATGCTTAAATCTATCAAATTTGATTAGGTAAAACGAAATATTTTGCATGAGTCGTTAATTTAGATGTTAATTGACCAATTAACCTTTTGATTGCTTAAAAAAAATATTTCCTTGCTTAATGGCTTGCAGTCAAAAATGCCCAAAATCGCATATTTTGCCCTATAAATTGAGGTATAGCTCAAAATTGTGACGTGTTGGAGCAAATCTGAGCCCGGATTCGGATTCAGCGGCCCAAAATCCTTCAGAGACACATAAGTTTGCTCTTGAGACAAAAAAATGTTGCGCTGTGCAATATAGAAAGCGTTTGGTGTGAAGAAAAGGAAGCATTAAGATCTGCGGTATTGGATGTGGGGAAACTTCCGATCCCAGTTGATCGCTTTGTGAGGGCAAAAAAGGATGAAACAAGACGTTACAGAAATGCCATCCTAAAAAGCAGACTGAACTGCCGGCCGAAAAGCTATACCTAGAAAGCCAATTGCAAGTGATGTTCCAAAAAGCAATTCGGGAATGTCAGAAAAGGATAGAGGCTTGCAGCAAAAACCTAACCTCATCGAATTCTCATACGATTTGTAAACATACGATTTGTGCAAGCTCATATAGTAAATTCCGAATGGCAGTGGAAACGAGTTCCCAAGCGAGATCGTCCACGGTTGTTCGACAGAAGTGTGGAAGACATCGAACTCAAACCTTCAATTATAACCTTTATTGAACTTAAAACAAAGCTTGATTCAAACGCTCCAGGAAAACAATATTTCATTGGTAGACTGGTCTATCGAGAAAGGATACATTTACTAGATATTCTGGACATCCAATGCTTGGCTGATCATACGGAGTCTATCGTTGAGTCGGCTTTAGCTGCAGTGGGAATGGACAAAAAAGACACGTACATGTGCGAGTTCCATGAAGGGCGCCAGCTAGGGTATTGTACCATTTGGGCAGGTGTACCTATTTTGGGCACTTGCTGCTATAACTAAGTCAATTTCAAACCGATTGATTTTAGTTTTTGTATAGAGTTAGATACTGCACGTGCCTAGCTCTGTACAAAAATTCAATTCAATTCGTTTGAAATTTACTTAGTTATAGCGGCAAGTGCCCAAAATAGGTACACCTGCCCAAATGGTACAAGACCCTATATGGATTTGGGCTCTTCGAAAATTTCGAATGGATAGCCAAACTTCGGCGCAACATTTAAAAACAGTGGAACACATATAGAGGCTTGCAGCTAAAACCTAACCTTATCGATTTCTCATACACGGAGAGACGAAACTACCCAAAAATGAGTTCTTTCCACCCAACTTCGGGGTTGCGTGCGTCAAGCCAATTTTGAGTTGATGGAACCGATGTTTTTGTTGGGTTGTTCCCGCTTGCTTCCATGTGAAAAAAATACCTAATTTTAAGTTTTTTCCACCCAACCGAAATTTTGACTAGGTTGTATTCACTCAAATTTGAGTACTGTGCTAGAAACTCAGTGTTGGCTTGGGGAACGTTCAAAAATTACGTCCAACATTTGGGGGAGGGGGGGTCTAGAAAAGTGTGACAGTACGTGTATTGGGTATAGGAAAAGTGCGTGACAGAGGGGGGAGGGGGGGTCTAGAAAACCTAAAAAAACGATGGACGTAATATTTGAATCTTCCCTTGACGCACGGAACTGCAAAAGTTGGGCTGCTTCTCTCTTCACTCTCTGACAACAACAGAAAGAGCGCATGAGAAAGGAGATGAAAAATAACTCAAAATTGAGTTTAAAAGTACCTAATTTTGAATTTTTCAGTTTCTCCGTGTACGATTTGTAAACATTGCCCTCAGATTTTTTTTTTTTTTTTGAGAGCAAGGACGGCTTAAAGACACTATGCTAAAAACACGAAATCTGATGATTGTTACTGATGATGATGATTCTCGCATCATGACGATGATGCATCCGAGCAATGCCTTTAAAGCGCGTTTGACAGGTCTCCTGCTCGATTGGAATGACATTGACAGTAAATTTGGAATTCCAATTGGAACATTTCGTGTCTTTGCATATAGCGTCTTTAGGACGGCTCTATGGGCCGATGCCGTCAGTGTGCAAGCGCTCATTGAAGCACAAGAAGGTGATTGTTCCAATGGACTTATCCACCGATGAACCAAATTCATCGCGGTCCGAGAATTTTGACACTAGAGCGGGGTCTGTTCCAATCAGAATCGTCCAATTCTGATTGGAACGGCCCCGCTCTAGTGTCAAAATTCTCGGACCGCGATGAATTCGGTTCATCGGTGGATAAGTCCATACTGCATAACAATCACTTGTATCTGACATTGGTTGATTTTGCAAAGAAGAGACACTGAACAAAAATTCCCGCCAAAAATTGAATGAAAATGGCCTCATCCGAGCCCCATGCCTAATATAAGATGATTTGAAGACGGTGCTCATTCAATCGACGATTTAACAGAAACAAAATAGAAGATATGACAATCATTCCAAGGTTGGTATTATGGTCATACAATTGGCTTCTTTAGCGGTGTTGAGATAATTTCATATTCTGAATCTGCATGCGAAACTGAGCCGAAATCCAAATTTTCATGAATTTTGGTGCCCAGGAACCTATTTAAAAATCAATTTGAAGTTTGTATGGGAGCGATTTGTCGAATCACCCCTCGTCGCATTTTGTACTGGATGGAGCTGTCAAACAGTTACCCAGCTGTCAAAAGGTGATTTCAAAAAATCTCTATGAAATTGATTTTAGGTACCAAAATAAAGTTCTAAAAATCTGAAAAAAATCATAGTGGCTCAGAAAAAGGTGCTCTTTCGTATGAAATCAAAAAATTTATATATTTTTCTTAATTTAAAAACCCAATTCAAGATCAAAACAAATCTTGGTATGGATGATTGTTATTCAAAACTCGTTCAACACAGCGGATGCATTATGAATGAAAATAATTTTAAAAATTAAATATTGCTGGTATGGGAGAGGTCAATAACTCTGGATTCAATTATTTTAAAACATTCTGGCAAAAAAAAAATCACAACCATTCCAACTAACTTGAGACATACAATTTTCACTCAAACTAGTTGGAGCGGTTGTGATATTAGATTTTGCCAGAATTTATGAGAAATCACAAAAATTGTGTAAAACAAAAAAAAATCAGAAATAATCTTTTTATTTAATTACCCTTAACATAACTATAATCCGACATTTCAAACATGGCACTCTCACTACAATATTTTACTTATGGAATTATCGCTGCAATTTCCTCCTTCTACAAAGCGGTGCCACTTAAAACGGCTTGCCACGGAGGCTCTCTGAAAACAAAGAGAAACAACTATCAATATTATACATTTAAAAAAATAATCCAGAGGAACTCACCAAAACGTGTTAGAATATTTATCAAGAGACTACTTCTTGTGGCTTTGGACTATTTTAACTGTAGATTATTTTTTTTCTAACAGAGATGGGTAAAAATAGCGCGACAACAGCAAAATGAAAAGTGGAACAAAAATAGAATGATTTTCGTAATGGAGATAACACGAAATATATGCAGCTTATTTTAAAACTATTATCATTCCAGAGATAAACAAAAAAACTGTCATAATCATTTTGAAAATCATTCGATGGTAATTGTCATTCAATTTTAGGAATCAGCGATTGAGTACACGGTTGAATGAGGATTCATTTGTTGGACAGCGGGGATTTTCGTTTGGTAATTGAATAATTTTCTGTATGAGGCACAGAGGTAAATGTTTTCCGATGGTTTTGTGATGATAATCATTCACAACAAACCTTAAGCAAAAAATCATTCATTAATTGTGTCAGTTTTAATTTCATAACAGGATGATTTCTATATAGTAGAAGGCAGCGAAATCATTCTGCTGCAAATTCATTCATAATTCGGATTCTGCGGATCTGTATCGCATTGAATAACAAATCATTCTCCGTACGGCGGGGGTTTTCGTCCAGTGGAGGCTGGAGCTTTTCAACTCCTTGAAAACAACAACGTCTTTGACAGCGCAAGGAGTATTCAACCGGTGGATGGACGTTTTGTCCTTTCTGTGTGCAACATCTAAATCACTAAAAAATGTGAAGAAAAATCAGCACACTTGGACATACGATGACATTCCAACAACACAACAAAATGATGGTTTCCGCTGCAGCATTTTTGTTTTTTATTTTGCGGAGCAGCTATTGAATGGAAAGATTTTGTTTTGCAATAAATTGTTCAGAAAAGAATTTCATTACTTGGCACTCATGAAAAAAAAAGTCAATTAACGCTTCGTCTGTTGTTTATGGCAAATATGAAGCACCAGTATTTTCGGCTCCGTAAAGCGTTATACGCGATTGAACCTCAAAAAAATGAGCTAGAAGCACCAGTATAATGACACCGTTCAACACTAAATTTTGTTATGGGATGAGAAAAAAAATAACATGGGTTTGGGACCCTAGAAGTGTCATAGTGAAAGAATTTTTAAAAAATATTTGACCGGGCCTTCACAGTTTAAAACCGAAGTTTGTATGGAGAACTTGGGGTGTTCAATTGATATGCGCATTAGAACACGCTGTGCATATATTTAGGCGTTAGACAATAACGAAACCAACCCAAATACCGAAAACGCCTAAAAATATGCACGGCACGCTCTAATGCACATATCAATTGAACACCCCAAGTTCTCCATACAAACTTCGGTTTTAAACTGTGAAGGCCCGGTCCAATATTTTTTAAAAATTCTTTCACTATGACACTTCTAGGGTCCCAAACCCCTGTTATTTTTTTTCTCATCCCATAAGGGGCCGTCCATATACCACGTGGACAGAAAATTCATGGTTTTTGACCCCCTCCCCCCTCCCCGTGGACAAGCGTGGACTTTTCATTTACCCCTACCCCCCTCCCCCAATGTCCACGTGGACATCCGAAAAAAAAATGTTTTTTTTTAACATATATTTCCAAAATAAATGGAAAAGTTAAAAGTTTTTAATTACGTTTTCTTTTTCTTCGTGAACATTGCCTTAAATATAATTAATAATAAAATAATAATAATATTAATTATTTTTTAACAAAAACATTGTTTTTAATTGAGCTTCAAGTTTATTGGAATGTGATGGGTTTGATTCCCACTCCAGTCGGTGAAAATTTTTCGGAAAATTGCTCACTGGATCATACATAGAGTATAGTCGATACTAATTTATATTGCTGAGATTTAGATTTCAATATCCTATAAAAACATCTTAAATTTAAGGAATGCCCCAAAAAAGTGTTCGAGATAAGCCTGCAAACCTTTACATGTATTTTGAAACTTCGAAGTAATTAACAAAATTTGATATTAAACTTCGAGAAACCCAAGCAGAACTTCAATGAAAACTTTCTAACTGAAACACCAACATTTGCATGGTCTACACTCCAGATTATTCTTCGATGAAAAAAAGTAAGGAATCAGAAGTTGTCATAATTTAAAACAATTTAGTCGATGAGACAATATTGTGATTTTATTTCTTTGAAAAAGTTACGTCCAACTAAAAAACAATGTTTGGTAAAATGAAATGTAAAGAACTGTTATTGAAGAAAATCTCATCAATAATGCGACATAATTCGTTTCGTTTGTAAATCTTTCTTTCTTAATTCTAATGTCAATGTTGTCCACGTGGACATTTGAAGAACCCCCACCCCCCTCTCCGTGGACAAGCGTGGACTTTTCTCAAACCCCCTCCCCCCTCCAAGTTGTCCACGTGGTATATGGACGGCCCCTTAACACCAAATTTTGTCGAGCAGTGTAATAAATAAGCAGTATATAGATACCCCATCAGATGATTACGGCTTCAATTCCTCGTGGTCTGATCGAGGATCTTTCCCGATTGAACATTTTCTCGACTTCCGGTGCATAGTACATCATTGTACTTGCCATTGCCAATAGGGTAAATCATGTATTTTGGTCCCCTAGCTTCCATAGAAAGCAATTGATTATTTTGCAAAGTTACTAATACGCTTATAATATGATTGTATTTTGCGTTCCTGGTGACAAAAACCTTAACAAAAGCATTTTAAGCTGAGAAAATCACAATTTCCAATCGCCTGTTAGAATTGCATTTTGGACACCGAATGTATGTTTTGGACACCCTCACATACATGTTAGGGTTAACCACAACCCCCCCCCCCCCCCCCCCCTAGAGCCAAAATTTGTGAAACAAATTTTCAGTGTAAAGCGCGTTGCGAAGAAAAATTTTTTCGGCTGCGCCGCTATTTTGAAACCACAAACACAATTGCTCACTACTGTTCAAAATGTAAGTGTTAAATCAAAAAATGTATCATTGACCATTGAAAACCCCTCCCAGAGACAATTTCTGGCTACGCCACTGGACTGGGAAGTGTATGTCATCTTGCATACCTGTGCATTTGAGGGGTTTTAGTGAAACAATTTACATTTTCGGTAATTTTGAAGTAAATTCTTAATTGTTAAGCGTATATTCAACAGGTCATCAGAATAGGGTCTACTTGATCCAATAATCGATATTGAGAAGTATCTACTTTTATAGTGGTTTCGTAGCGCGGTTTCACGAACACTAATGCAAATCTACTGGTTGAAAATATGCCCATTTGATTTTGCTGGGAACAGCTGATCTTTGTTTACTATTTTCAACCAGTAACTCAAGAGGTGTTCGTGTAATGCAGCGTGTACGTACACGCAACACTACTAAAAGCAGAAACCACTATTGGCTTTCCGGAACAAGACATACATCGCCGTGCCTGTCCAAATTATATTTTTTACCCTATACATCGCAAAACATCAGAAAAAAAAGTTAGAATGTAACGTTTTCATACATCATCAATATACATCAGGGAACGTCTGAATCTTATGTTTTTTTACATCAACATACATCAGAAAAACGTTTAAATCTTACGTTTTTGTACGTCAAAAAACATTTGAAAACGTCAGGTTTTGATGTTCTGGATAATATTCTTGACATCATAACACATTTGATTTCGTGATGTATACATTATGTTACCTTGCACAAACACATCTGAATCGTAATGTATGCTAATGTTCAACAACAGAAGTACATTAAAACTTGATGTTGATGTACACATCAAAATCAAATGTCAGGCTAATGCAAATTTTTATTCGGGTTGAAATTTTGATGTAAGCTCCGTTAGCCTACGGGTTCAACTGATTCTCAAATACTAAAATGGATAATAGTGTAAGTTTCAACCTCGTGACTGATGATCGTTGTATGTATATTGAAAGGGGCCGTCCATATACCACGTGGATAGAAAAATCATGGTTTTTGACCCACTCCCCCCTCCCCGTGGACAAGTGTGGACTTTAAATTGACCCCTACCCCCCTCCCCCAATGTCCACGTATACAAAACTAAAAAAATCCCTTTTTTGATTTTTTGAAAATGATTTTTTTCTTGAGCAATGTTTTATGTATAGTTTAAACTTAATGAATTACAAATGGTCGGCGTTCAGTCAGAGTGGACCACGCGATTTTTTGGGCAGGTAAAGATAAGCGAAGGAATTCCATAACTCTGAATTTTTCGATGTTATTTTTTATGCAGATGCTTCATTTCATAAAAGAATGATAGTTTTCCAAAAAAAATAATGCGCTTGATTTGATATCCTAAGCCTTTGCAGGATATTTTCCCAAAATCATAGAAAAACAGATGGTCCAGTCTGACATAACGCCGACCAAATATTCTGTAGTTTTCGCAATAGGTACAAATTATAATTTATTTTTTTAATAACAAAATAATTGCAAGGGGAAACACCCTTTCAGTGACTTCTATTCAAGTCTTCTAAAAGAAGTACAACATTATTTTTAATTGAACAGAATGTTTTTAAATCGATGATTGTCATAATTTGTTGAGAAAATTTCTCCAAAAGGTCTTCCCATTGTGGAATCCTCCAGAAATTCTGCCGGATATTCTTTCAGATGCTTTACTGGGAATTCATAGTGAAATTTTTTAGGGTATTCCTCAAAGAGTTTCACCTAGAATTCCTCAAGAAGTTTCACTAGTGATTTCTTTAGAAACCCCACTAGGATTTCCTCTTAGGATTTCGCTGGGGGTTCTACGGGGAATTTTTTCAAAAGTTTTTCCGGAAGTTGCTCCGGGATCTTTCTTAGATAGGGAATTCCTCTAATAGATCCTAATTCCTTTAGGAGATACTATTGGGTTCACTTTTCACCCTAGGATTTTCACCGGGAAATTCTCTAGGAGTTTCACTAAGACTTCTACCAAGATTTACTCTAGGATTTTCAGTGGGATTCTGCTGAAACTCTATTGGGGTTTCTATCGGAAGTTTTCTTGATGGTTCTTCCAATAAATTTTGCGGTAATTCTACATTCTTTTCCGGAAGTTCTTCTGTATTTTTTTCAGGCAAATCTTCCTGAAGTATTACAGGAAATTCTGTCAGGAGTTTCTCTCGGAAGTTTTCCAAAAGTCTTCGTAAATTCTTCTTAATTTTTTGCTCTGGTTTTTCTGGAAGATCCTCCGCAAAATCTTCAAAAGTTCCTTCGAAAATTCCTGAGGGAACTTTTGTGGAAGTTTCTTCAGAAAATCTTTCGAATATTTATTTTCCGGGACATTTTTTCAGGTATTCTTCTAAAGAATACGGGAAGAAGGCAACTCTCATTCAAGGACTGCAACACCTACGAATTTGTGCGACTCGCTTGATGCTAATACCACCGACGAAGATACAGACGGAGCAGTAATCGTTTTTTTCGGTACCACTTTCGTTTTCACCCTTTTGCAAGCCCCTCTCGTTTTCTGTAATATGCTTGCGTTGGTTAACCCCTTGAACGGGCGAAATGAGCGAACTGTCAAACGAGTTGTCAACAACTTTGCATGTTTACATAATATTGAACGATTCTGCTGCTTGAAACACAGAAAATCAAGGTGGCCGGGGTAGAATCCTGGAACACCGGGAAAAAGAACCTCCGGAGAGCTTCGATACGGCTACGGGGGGAACGACTGAAATTTTCGATCCAGATAATATTGCGGCATTCTTGGAGAAAGTGAAGCAGGATGGCTGGGAGCGTATCTGATCTGATCATGTGCGACGGAGAGTTCGCAAAGAACTGTGACTGGCATCATCTCGAAGCTGCTGTAGTTGTTTGGTGCTGCTGGCAGTGGCGGTGAACCGACCAGAAAACGCTGTTGTGAAGGTAAGAATTCCCTATTGGGAGAATTTACTTCAATTGTTTAAAACTAATTTTATTTTCAAGTGTTTGATCTGTACACACCGTTAGTGTCGACCAGTGGAACCAATTGTGGTAGGTATACGACATCATTCTCCGTGCAGTTAAAACCCGGAATTTTTGGACTAGCGAAGTTGGATTTTTCTCCAAATACGTGCGTCAGACCTAACTTCGGAAGTGGTGCGCTGTATAGCGGACCAGGTTTACTATACACCAGCGTTTCTCAAACAATGAGTCGTGACCCACTGGTGGGTCGCGGGCTGAATTTCGGTGCGTCGCGAAAGCTTCAGCGATGTTGTACAAAAATGTCTAATGATATTTTTTGATAAGTTTCAAAATTTGCAAAAACTTTCATAAAAACAAGCAGAGGTATTTGAAGAAATCATATTTCTCCTTGATTCTTAATCGTGATTATTATCAGTATCAGTCCGGAGTGTATCGAATATTGAAATTACTTTCTGTGTTCTGGAAACGATTCTGATAATAATAATTTCCAATCGAATTTTAATATGCTGGATAAATTTTGCATTTGTCTCGTGTTTTTTAGAACAAATGGATTCAAGTTGTTATTTACTTGAAGTTTCAGTTTTTTTTTTCAGTTAGATTCCCACGCCACGTTCAGTAGTTTGAATTAAAACAAATACTAAAAACCAGCAACAAATTACCTGATTCCGATCGTTTATTATTATCTGTTTATTTTTAACAAACTTCGGTAAAGCTTAACTTCGGTACAGAAAAACTGGACAAACAGCTGAATTTCTGTAATCTGAACTTTTACAGATATCAGAACACCTAAATAAGTGATTAAAACAAAATATAATTTAAATAAGCGAATAGAGGCTGAGATTACATTTTCAAGAGGACTTGTCCGGCTATCCCGCAGTACTTAAATTTTTAAAACTACTCTTGATAGTTATCAACTCGCCGTACCTATAGAAAAAAAAAATAGAAATGCATTTTAAGCTAAACCTGTTTGATATATCTTAAAATTAATGCACGAGAATATACTATGCAAAACGGACGATTTTATTTCCGTTTTCTTGAAAGTAAATTTAAAAAGTTATGCGTAAACGTAAAATTGCCACTACATATGTCTCCAAAGAATTTGTATATATTTTATGCTTTTTATTATTTTTAAAATGTGTAATTTGTTGATATGATACTTAAAATATGTGAAATTTTATTGTGTGGTAGTGAACAAGAATGATATAATTTGCATTAAAAAAATATCTCAAATTCTTAAGCCTACTTGAAATTGAACCAAATTTTTATTTACAAAAAAAAGATAAAGCACTGGAAATAATAAACCTTAAAAATATGTTACATTAAGTTTATGCAGTCATGAAAGAGATAATATACAGTATCGGACAATAAAAATGCACCAAAGCCGTTTTCCCATACAAACTAGTCAACTTTAGATAACCAAATACATTTTATTACTCTCATAAGTTTTGATAGACAAACGTTGCGTGGCACTCATACTTAAAAATATAGTGTTTTCATCTATAGTGCCCTCTATTTTATTTTTTTAAACGTCTATGTAAGGTTAAATTTTGGGAGGGGGCAGAATACATCTAAGAAGACTGGGAATCTCTGAGAAACTTAAGAGATTCTCAGGAATTATTTAAAAATATTCCGTAATGCTACTGATCTCTATAAATGATTGAGAATATTTTCTAAAATTTTTAAAATATTTACCAGATCACTGAAAATTTCTGGTGATCTTCAGGGATTCTCAGGAATTATTAAACAACATTTCCTAATGCTATTGATCTCTGTAAATGATTAGGAACATTTTCTAAAATTCTAGAATACATTTTAGGAGACTGGGAATTTCTGAGAATCTTAAGAGATTCTCAGAAATTATTTAAAAATATTTCGTAATGCAACTGTCTCTGTTAATAATTTAGAATATTTCCTATAGTTTCCAGAATACATCCCAGAAGACTAGGAATGTCTGAGAATCTTAAGAGATTCTCAGGAATTATTTAAAAATATTCCGTAATGCTATTGATCTCTGTAAATGATTGAGAATATTTTCTAAAATTTTTAAAATATTTACCAGATCACTGAAAATTTCTGGTGATCTTCAGGGATTCTCAGGAATTATTAAACAACATTTCCTAATGCTATTGATCTCTGTAAATGATTAGGAACATTTTCTATAATTCTAGAATACATTTTAGGAGACTGGGAATTTCTGAGAATCTTAAGAGATTCTCAGAAATTATTTAAAAATATTTCGTAATGCAACTGTCTCTGTTAATGATCTATATTTCCTATAGTTTCCAGAATACATCCCAGAAGACTAGGAATGTCTGAGAATCTTAAGAGATTCTCAGGAATTATTTAAAAATATTCCGTAATGCTATTGATCTCTGTAAATGATTAAGAATATTTTCTATAATTTTTAGAATATTTACCAGATTACTGAAAATTTCTGGTAATCATCAGGGATTCTCTGCAATCATTAAAAAATATTCCCAAATGCTATTGATCTCTGTAAATGATTAGGAACATTTTCTATAATTTCTAGAATACATCTTAGAAGACTGGGAATCGCTGAGAAACTTAAGAGATTCGCAGGAATTATTTAAAAATATTCCGTAATGCTACTAATCTCTTTAAATGATTGAGAATATTTTCTATAATTTTTAGAAAATTTGCCAGATCACTGAAAATTTCTGGTACTCTTCAGGATTCTTAGGAATTATTTAAAAATATTTCGTAATGCAACTGTCTCTGTTAATGATTTAGAATATTTCCTATAGTTTCCAGAATACATCCCAGAAAACTAGGAATGTCTGAGAATCTTAAGAGATTCTCAAGAATTATTTAAAAATATTCCGTAATGCTATTGATCTCTGTAAATGATTAGGAGCATTTTCTATAATTTCTAGAATACATCTTAGAAGACTCGGAATCTCTGAGAAACCAGAAGACCAGGAATGTCTGAGAATCTTAAGAGATTCTCAGGAATTACGAAAAAATATTCCGTAATGCTATTGATCTCTGTAAATTATTGAGAATATTTTCTAAATTTTTTAGAATATTTACCAGATCACTGAAAATTTCTGGTAATTATCAGGGATTCTCAGGAATTATTAAAAAATATTCCCTAATGCTATTGATCTCTGTAAATAATTAGGAACATTTTCTATAATTTCTAGAATACATCTTAGAAGACTGGGAATCTCTGAGAAACTTAAGAGATTCTCAGGAATTATTTAAAAATATTCCGTAACGCTACTGAGCTCTGTAAATGATTGAGAATATCTTCTATAATTTTTAGAATATTTACCACATCACTGAAAATTTCTGATAATCTTCAGGGATTCTCAGGAATTATTAAAAAATGTTTCCTAATGCTATTGATCGCTGTAAATGATTAGGAACATTTTCTATAATTTCTAGAATACATCTTAGAAGACTGGGAATCTCTGAGAAACTTAAGAGATTTGCAGGAATTATTTAAAAATATTCCGTAATGCTACTGATCTCTTTAAATGATTGAGAATATTTTCTATATTTTTTTGAAAATTTGCCAGATCACTGAAAATTTCTGGTACTCTTCAGGATTCTTAGGAATTATTTAAAAATATTTTGTAATGCAACTGTCTCTGTTAATGATTTAGAATATTTCCTATAGTTTCCAGAATACATCCCAGAAAACTAGGAATGTCTGAGAATCTTAAGAGATTCTCAGGAATTACTTAAAAATATTCCGTAATGCTATTGATCTCTGTAAATTTTTGAGAATATTTTCTATAATTTTTAGAATATTTACCAGATCACTGAAAATTTCTGGTAATCATCAGGGATTCTCAGCAATTATTAAAAAATATTCCCTAATGCTATTGATCTCTGTAAATGATTAGGAACATTTTCTATAATTTCTAGAATACATCTTAGAAGACTGGGAATCGCTGAGAAAATTAAGAGATTCGCAGGAATTATTTGAAAATATTCCGTAATGCTTCTGATCTCTTTAAATGATTGAGAATATTTTCTATAATTTTTAGAAAATTTGCCAGATCACTGAAAATTTCTGGTACTCTTCAGGATTCTTAGGAATTATTTAAAAATATTTTGTAATGCAACTGTCTCTGTTAATGATTTAGAATATTTCCTATAGTTTTCAGAATACATCCCAGAAGACTAGGAATGTCTGAGAATCTTAAGAGATTCTCAGGAATTACTTAAAAATATTCCGTAATGCTATTGATCGCTGTAAATTATTGAGAATATTTTCTATAATTTCTAGAATATTTACCAGATCACTGAAAATTTCTGGTAATCATCAGGGATTCTCAGAAATTATTAAAAAATATTCCCTAATGCTATTGATCTCTGTAAATAATTAGGAACATTTTCTATAATTTCTAGAATACATCTTAGAAGACTGGGAATCTCTGAGAAACTTAAGAGATTCTCAGGAATTATTTAAAAATATTCCGTAATGCTACTAATCTCTGTAAATGATTGAGAATATTTTCTATAATTTTTAGAATATTTACCAGATCACTGAAAATTTCTGGTAATCATCAGGGATTCTCAGGAATTATTAAAAAATATTCCGTAATGCTTATTGATCTCTGTAAATGATTAGGAACATTTTCTATAATTTCTAGAATACATCTTGGAAGACTGGGAATCGCTGAGAAACTTAAGAGATTCGCAGGAATTATTTAAAAATATTCCGTAATGCTACTGATCTCTTTAAATGATTGAGAATATTTTCTATAATTTTTAGAAAATTTGCCAGATCACTGAAAATTTCTGGTACTCTTCAGGATTCTTAGGAATTATTTAAAAATATTTTGTAATGCAACTGTCTCTGTTAATGATTTAGAATATTTCCTATAGTTTCCAGAATACACCCCAGAAGACTAGGAATGTCTGAGAATCTTAAGAGATTCTCAGGAATTATTTAAAAATATTCCGTTATGCTATTGATCTCTGTAAATGATTGAGAATATTTTCTAGATATTTGAGGCTTCCTTGAGGAATTCCTGGAGAAATTCCTGTAGAAATGCCTGGAGAATTTTCTGGAGGAACACCTAAGGAATTCCTTGAGGAATCCCTGGAGAAATTCCTGGAGGAATCCTTGCTTGCATTCCGAAAGATATTTCTAGGGAAATTCTTGAAGAATTTTTTGGAGAAATTCGTGAAGGAATAACAAGAGGAATCCTGGAGGATTGTTTAGGGAATTTCTAGACAAATATGACTTCCTGGAGGAATTTCTGAAGGATTTTTTTGGGGAATTTCTGAAGAAACTCATGGATGGATCCCAGGAGGGATTCCCGAAGAAATTCCTAGAGGAAGTCCCGGAAAAGTTCAGGAAGAAATTCCTTTAGATTTCCTGGAGGAATCCGTGGAAGAATTTCTAGAAGAATCCCTAAAGAAAATATTGGAGGAACTGACAATAATTCCTAGAGAAATTTCTGGAGGAATTCCTGTAGGATTTCCATGGAGGAATTTCTAGAAGTGTTCCGTGAGAAATTAATTAACCTTCCAGGACGCGCGCCATCAAGCAACCGAAACTGCACCGCGCTCGCGTTGTATACGACGAGCGAGGTTTTTGGTAGTGTTGTACTTTTTACAACAGCGCGCGTGCTGAAGGGCTAAGGATTATCTGGAGGAATCCGTGAAGTAATTCTCGGAGGAATCCTTGAAGATATTCCTGGAAAAATCCATGAAGAAATTTCTGAACTGCCGGTCACATATGCAACAACGGACAATCGAGAAAATCGCGTCCAAAGTTCGAAAAAGTAAATTGTCTCAACTATGAAGCATAAATGCCGAATCGTGCTCTAACATTAATCAACTTTAAATTTAAGCACTAATTTTTGTTTTAGAGCGATTTTAAAATTTCATACGATTTCCAATGAAACGTGACGTTTATGCGTCCACTTTTCAGAATGTTACAAATCGGCGTTGCATTTTTTCAACAATTTTCGGAACAAACTACCTATTTTTATTTCCCTATATGATAGTACACCATGATACATGGGCTGCAAAATCTCAATATTGCCAAAAATGCACATGTGAAGAATATTTACCAGATCACTGAAAATTTCTGGTAATCATCAGGGATTCTCAGGAATTATTAAAAAATATTCCGTAATGCTATTGATCTCTGTAAATGATTAGGAACATTTTCTATAATTTCTAGACTGGGAATCTCTGAGAAATCTCTTAATCGCAGGAATTATTTAAAAATATTCCGTAATGCTACTGATATGAGAATATTTTCTATAGTTTTTAGTATATTTATCAGATCACTGAAAATTTTTGGTAATCTTCAGGGATTCTCAGGAATTATTTAAAAATATTCCCTAATGCTATTGATCTCTGTAAATGATTAGGAACATTTTCTATAATTTCTAGAATACATCTTAGAAGACTGGGAAGTTCTGAGAATTAAGAAATTAAGAGATTCTCAGGAATTATTTAAAAATATTCCGAAATGCTATTGATCTCTGTAAATGATTGAGAATATTTTCTATAATTTTTAGAAAATTTGCCAGATCACTGAAAATTTCTGGTACTCTTTAGGATTCTTTATGGGATTTATGGGATTCTTTATGGGTGCAATAAATAGGCTGCCGATTTTTATGCAGCAACTATTTTAACACCTTCTCCAAATCCTCTGCTTTAACTAAGCATTCTATATATCAAATCGCAATTACTTGCCACGCATGCACTATCTTGACGTTCCCTTGATCATTAAGGTATATAATGCACCATACTCACATCACACACCTTTTTTAAAATTACATGCACCTTCTTGGTGCTCCTCAAGGTATTCATTGTATCATCCAGGCACCTTATACGCCACAATTGAATTTTATACCATTTTTGTAATTCGCGTATCAAAATAGCATTCCGTTGATCATTTTGAGAATCACTCTACCACCTTGAGAAATCCCTGGGGAATTTTAGGAGGAATCCCTGAAGGACCTTCTGGAGGATTCCCTGGAGGCATTACTAAAGGAGTGCTTGAAAGAATTTTTGAAGGAATCTCTCAAAAACTGTTGGTGGAGTCTAGAGAAATTCATGTAGAATTTCCAGGAGGAACTATTAAAAGAATTGCTGGAGAAATGTTTAAAGGAGTTCCTTGGAGGAATTTCATGAGGAAACGCTTGAGAAATTCCTAAAGGAATTCTTGAAGAATTTCTTGGAGGAATCCATAGAGGAATTCCTGGAAGAGTTCATGGAGGAATCCTTTTAAGCCCTGCAGAAAGTTTTGATAAATACCTGGAGAAATCCGTGCTGTAATCCTAGGAGAAATTCCTGATGGAATCCGAGAAGAAATTTTAAAATATATTTCCGGAGAAATTTCAAGAGAAATCCATGAAGAATTCCAGCAGAAATTTTTCGTAGTATCCCTGGAGGAACTCTCCTTATCAACTCACCGTTTTGCAGCCCAGGAATAATCTCTGGAGGAATCTCTGGAGAATCGCCTGGATAATTCCATGGAGAAATTTTAGAAGAAATACCTAGACGAATCTTTCTTAAATTTCCTAGAGGTTTTTATGGAAAAATTCCTGAACAAAATATGCAGGAAATCCTAGAAGAATTTCTAGAGAAATTCCTGGATGTACTCTTTGTGGAATTTCTGTAAAAATATTTGCTGCTTCCCGGAGCAATGATTGAAGGAACTCCTCGAGGAATTTCTGAAAGATTTCTGGAGGGATTTTTTAGAAATATCTGAAGAAATTCATTGATGAATCCCTGGAGCAATTCGTGAAGAAATTCCTGGAGAATTTCCTGGAAAAAAATATGGAGAACTCCATGGAGGAATCCCTGGAGAAATTTCTCGAGGAATTCCTAAAGTTCCAGGAATTTTTTTTTATAATTTTATGGAGAAATCCGTGAAGGAATCTCTGGAGAAATTCGTAAAGGCTTTTCTTAAGAAATACCTAGAGAAATTCCTGGAGTTATCCCAGGAGAAATTTCTAATAAAATTCCTGGAGAAATTCCAGAAAAAAAACCTGAAAAAAATTCCTGTAGAAATCCATGGAGGAATCCCTAGAGGAATTTCTCGAGGAATTCCTGGAAGAGTTCCGGGAGAAATTTCACTATAATTTTCTGGAGAAATTCGAGGAGAAATCCCTGCAGAAATTTCTGATGAAATCCCTGTAGAAATTCCTGGAAGTATTTCAGAAGGCAGTTTTGGAGGAATTCTCGAAGGAATTCTTTAAGGTTTTTTGGAGAAATATTTGAGGCTTCCTTGAGGAATTCCTGGAGAAATTCCTGTAGAAATGCCTGGAGAATTTTCTGGAGGAACACCTAAGGAATTCCTTGAGGAATCCCTGGAGAAATTCCTGGAGGAATCCTTGCTTGCATTCCGAAAGATATTTCTAGGGAAATTCTTGAAGAATTTTTTGGAGAAATTCGTGAAGGAATAACAAGAGGAATCCTGGAGGATTGTTTAGGGAATTTCTAGACAAATATGACTTCCTGGAGGAATTTCTGAAGGATTTTTTTGGGGAATTTCTGAAGAAACTCATGGATGGATCCCAGGAGGGATTCCCGAAGAAATTCCTAGAGGAAGTCCCGGAAAAGTTCAGGAAGAAATTCCTTTAGATTTCCTGGAGGAATCCGTGGAAGAATTTCTAGAAGAATCCCTAAAGAAAATATTGGAGGAACTGACAATAATTCCTAGAGAAATTTCTGGAGGAATTCCTGTAGGATTTCCATGGAGGAATTTCTAGAAGTGTTCCGTGAGAAATTAATTAACCTTCCAGGACGCGCGCCATCAAGCAACCGAAACTGCACCGCGCTCGCGTTGTATACGACGAGCGAGGTTTTTGGTAGTGTTGTACTTTTTACAACAGCGCGCGTGCTGAAGGGCTAAGGATTATCTGGAGGAATCCGTGAAGTAATTCTCGGAGGAATCCTTGAAGATATTCCTGGAAAAATCCATGAAGAAATTTCTGAACTGCCGGTCACATATGCAACAACGGACAATCGAGAAAATCGCGTCCAAAGTTCGAAAAAGTAAATTGTCTCAACTATGAAGCATAAATGCCGAATCGTGCTCTAACATTAATCAATTTTAAATTTAAGCACTAATTTTTGTTTTAGAGCGATTTTAAAATTTCATACGATTTCCAATGAAACGTGACGTTTATGCGTCCACTTTTCAGAATGTTACAAATCGGCGTTGCATTTTTTCAACAATTTTCGGAACAAACTACCTATTTTTATTTCCCTATATGATAGTACACCATGATACATGGGCTGCAAAATCTCAATATTGCCAAAAATGCACATGTGACAATTATGCTTCCACCGGCAGTGAAGGAAATCCTGGAAGAATTCCTGTAGAAATTCATGGAAGAATCCATGAAGGTATCTCTGAAGGAATTCTTGGAAGAGTTGCAGGAGACATTCCTTTAGAATTCTCTGGAGGAATTCTGGCAGAAATTCCTAGAGGGTTTTCTGGGGGAATTCGTGGAGGAATTCCTGGGGGTATTTCTGGAGAATGCCTGCAGGACTTCATGAAGGAATCCTTGGAGAAATTTCTCGAGGAATTCCAGGAGGTACTCCTGGAAGAGCTCCGGTGGAAATTCTTTTAGGATTTTCTGGAGAAATCCTTGGAAGAATTCCTGGAAGAGTTCCGGGAGAAATTCCTTTAGGTTTTTCTGGAGCAATCCATGAAGGAATTCCTGGAGGAAATCCCTGGAGGCATCTTGCAGGAATGTCTGAAGGAAATTTCTAAAGGAGTACCTGAAGGGATTTCTTGAGGAATTTTCCAAAGAATTTCTGAAGAAATTCATTAATGAATTCCTGGAGGGATTCCCGAAGAAATTCCTGGAGGAATCCGTGGAGGATTCCCTGGAGAAATCGAGGAATTCTTGGTAGAGTTTCTGGAGACATTTCTTTAGGGTTCTTTGGAAGAGTTCAGTGAGAAATTCCTTTAGGATTTTCTGGAGGAATCCGTGGAGCAACTCCTGGAGGTATCCGTGTAGGAAATATTAAAGAAATTCTGGCAGACATTCCTAAAATATTTTTCCTAGGAGAAACTATTTATTAGAGGAATTATTTGAGAAATTTCTGGAGAAATATATGAGAATTCCTGGAGAAATTTCTGGAGGAATGTCTGAAGGAACTCCTCGAAGAATTTCTGAAGGAATTTCTGGAGGACTTTTTGATGATTTTCTGAAGAAATTCATTAATGAATCCCTGGAGAAATTCTGGAAAATTTCCTGGAGGAATCCGTGGAGGATTCTCTGGAGAAATTCCTCGAGGAATTGCTGGAAGTGTTCCTAGAGAAACTCCTTTAGGGTTTTCTTGAGGAATCCTTGGAGGAATTCCTGGAAGAAATCTCTGAAGGCATCTTAGAGGACATAGAGGGATACCTGAAGGAACTCCTCGAAGAATTTTTAAAGGAATACTTGGAGGAATTTTTTGATGAGTCTCTGAAGAAATTCTTCAATGAATCCCTGCAGAATATTTTTGAGAAACGTCTGAAGAAATTCAGTAATGAATCCCTAGAGGAATTCTTGGAAAAAATGTTGGAGATATCCGTGGAGGATTTTCTGGAGAAATTCCTCGTGGAATTCCTCCAGGAATTCCTGGATGAATTCTTGGAAGAGTTCTGGGAGACATTCCTTTAGGATTATCTGGAGAAATTCTGGCAAAAATCCGTGGAGGAATTCCTAGAGGATTTTCTGAAGGAATTCCTGGAAGAATTTCTGAAGTTCTTCCCCGAGAAATTTCTGAAAAAAATTCTAGAGAAATTTTAGAAGGATTTTCTGAAGAAATTTATGGATGAAACTTTTGGGGAATTCCTGAAGAAATTCCTTGAGAATTTCTTAGATAATTTTCTGGAGAAATCCATGGATGAATCCTTGGAGGAACTTCTCAAAGAACTCCTGTTAGACAACTGTGAGTAATTCCTTTAGGATTTTCTAGAGGAATCCGTGCCGCAATTGCAGGAATCCCTGGAGCAAATATTCGGGAAATTCTGCCAGACATTCCTAAAGGATTTTTCCTAGAAGAAATTTCAAGAGAAATCTCTGGAGAAATTCGTGGTGTATTTGCTGAAGGAATTTCTGTAGGAATTATTTGATAAATATCTGGAGAAATATATGAGGCTTCCTGGAAAAAAGTTCTGGGGAAATTCCTGGAGGATTCCGTGGAGGATTCCCTGAAGGAATTCCTCGCGGAATTTCTGGAAGAGTTCACGGAGAATCCGTGGAGGAATTCCTGGAAAAAAAATCCCTGGATGCATCTTGGAAGAATTGCTTGAAGTGTTTTCTGTGGAACTCCTAGACTACCCATGATCGCATATCAGTCCTATCTTTGCTGGGTTTCCTATTCATATGGGACAATTATGCGATCATAGGCAGTAGAGGAATTCATGCACGCATCCGTGGAGGAATCTCTGTAGATTGCAACAAGGATTGCGATCTAAATTTTCTATCAAGGAATTCTGACTCAATCTATGAAGTTTTCTCTCATTCTAACATCACTAATTGTCCAAGATTGGAATTCTTCCATATAACGACATTTTTTTTTTTTATATAATTGATAATTATCTGGATATTTTCCATTGTATGGGATACGTTTATAAAATACCATAAGAGTCGAGATAATGACTTCATATTAAAGTTTCGCATTGCCTTGAAATCATCACCATCCCAAGCCTTCTTCAGTACTTGGCGATGTAGGCACCACTGCATGTTTAAACCCCTTCTTCGGAATTTATATTGCGTGTAATACCATGATTCTATTTTGCACCATGATCATATATTGCACCATCATTGTAGTGCCCCCCCTAAGCAAGAACCCTGCGCACGCTAGTGTCTCTAGCCACTGTAAAACCCCTCATGAAGTTTGGATTGTTCACATGGTAGGTGCCTAATACGAACTGCAGACGAATTCAAGAACTGCCGGAGGCCTCCGTCCCCCCTGCCTCGTAGGACAAAATATTTAAACAAAGATCAGTTAAGGGCACACTACCTGTATAACTTTAGTTGAATGGGGAAACATTAAATAATAGTATTTTTATGCCTTTTTTTAGCAATTCATAAGCATGCGCATAAGCACCGTGCAGGAGAACGGTGTGTGGCGGAGAAGAATGAACCACGAGCTCGCTGCACTTTATGGCGAACCCAGCATCCAGAAGGTAGCCAAAGCCGGAAGGAGACGGTGGGCAGGGCATGTTGCAAGAATGCCGGACAACAACCCTGCAAAGTTGGTGTTTGCTAACCATCCGGTTGGTACAAGAAGGCGTGGAGCGCAGAGAGCACGATGGGCGGACCAGGTGGAGCGTGATCTGGCGAGTGTTGGGCGTGACCGACGTTGGAGAGCTGCAGCTGCAAATCGAGTATTATGGCGGCAAATTGTTGATTCAGTATTATCATGAATTTGATGTTAACTAAATAAATGAATGAAAGCATGCGCAAAGTTAGAAACAAGGCAATAAAATAGTTTTTCTATTTTAAGTATTTTTTGGTTAATATTATGATTTTTTTTAACATTGCAGACTCAAAGAAGGATCATTAGTCTATCGTATGAGCATGTTGTTCATGATATTATTTGTTTGTTTGTATTTTTTATAACGATTAGAAATTTGATTTTTCCTAACTGCGCAAAGTTTGGTGCATACATAGTATCTAGAAATTTCAGGGAACATTGGAGTAAAATACATTGGCGTAAATACGGGGGGTCTAGGGAGGGCTTAGACCCCCCTAGAATTCGAATAGCCCCCCCTAGAAGATCTTCAAATTACACTGCGAAGCCTCCCTGGATATTGAAGTTGGCTCTTAAGCCCCCCCTAGGCATTTTACCTAGTGACGCCAATGGAAAATATGTACCGTTATTATTTGACAATATTTTTAATAGGTAAAGTAGGACAATACATTGCCTGTCCTACCCAAGAAATGTTGTGCGAGATACATGTACCGTGGGGTGCCCTAATTTCGCGCGGGTCCAAATTTCGCTCACTGATAATATTTAGAGAACATAATCATAGAACTAATCGTTGCATTGTCCATTAGTATGGTACACGCTTGTATGGAAAAAATAAATCCTCGCTCCAGTCGACTTTTTAGATCCCATTTAGGTCCCATATGAACTGTACAAAATTTCAGCGCAATCGGTGAAACTATAATTTAGCGCAAGCGGTTCAAAGTTTTCATAGGATTTACTATGGGAAAAGTTACACTTTCAGATAAAAAATCCCAGAGGTCGTCCCTTGTCTCCTTAATTCAAATCGATCAATGTTTCTTGTAGAATAATCAATTGTGAAACTTTCCTTCGAAGACCGCAAAACAATTGGATGCTTGTGGAAAAAGTTATTGATTTATTACCGATTAGTGATCCAACGAACGGCTTTTTGTTTTGTTTTATCAGCAGCACTGCTGCAGCCGTTGTTGCATGGGGTGGCGGGAGGCATCACCACCCCCAGAAACAGCAGCAGCCAAGGTAGCAGCTACAGTGCTGCTAATAAAACAAAACAAAAAGCCGCTCATTGGATCACTAATCGGTAATAAATCAATAACTTTTTCCACAAGCATCCAATTGTTTTGCGGTCTTCGAAGGAAAGTTTCACAATTGATTATTCTACAAGAAACATTGATCGATTTGAATTAAGGAGACAAGGGACGACCTCTGGGATTTTTTATCTGAAAGTGTAACTTTTCCCATAGTAAATCCTATGAAAACTTTGAACCTCTTGCGCTAAATTATAGTTTCACCGATTGCGCTGAAATTTTGTACAGTTCATATGGGACCTAAATGGATTCTAAAAAGTCGACTGGAGCGAGGATTTGATATTTGTCCCATACTATTGTCCATATTTTACTGTAGATAGTATAGTTAAAGTGAAATTGGGACAATTGCACCATTGTTTTTATGATTATGATGTCTAAATATGATCAGTGAGCGAAATTTGGACCCGCGCGAAATTAGGGCACCCCACGGTACTGTGTACCTGTCCCTAACCAACCCTTAACCTTCCGTAACTCGCGCGGTTGACTACCTGCGTCAGCACCACGCTAATGCTGAGTACAAAAAGCGAGATTTTTTCAACGTGTTGTACAAAATACAACAGCGCGATCACTCGTGGGTTAATTAATTATCAGTTTGAAAATTATTTTCGTCTTAAGACCGGTATTCCCGGTTGAGTGGCCACCCTGTTACTTGCCTGATTTGATTCCTAAACAGAAGTGGGCAAACCAACAATCCATGTTACAGCCTGGAGATATAACCGACATGCTCACTGAACGAGGGATGCCGATGGACATAATTCAGCAGTATTATCCAGGGCATGATGGCATCGTGAGAGTTGCTGATGTGAAGACATATTCTGGGACCTACCGAAGATCAACTGTCAAGCTCTGAAAAATCAGCCAAAAGCGAGCGACGGATTCCACTGAGGTCGAGTGATTGATTACGGGCGCGATTGTACGCAATTGATTTTTTCGAGTAAAAGAAATTGAATTCAATGTTTATTCGATACACCTAGCTATGCGCCGAAAGAGGCATAGCTGAAACGTGAATATAAATTCAATTACGTTAAGTTTCTCCGGAATATCTAATCGTGTGTAGTCCAGGGAATGACCGATCCTTTTCGGATCGTCTATGTCCGCGCTTCCCAAACTCTTTTTTCGCGGCGCACCAGGCTCGCTTAAACGAGTGGAAATGGTGAGCCTGCGACACGTTGGGGCGCCGCGAAAACCGAGTTTGGTAAGCGCTGGTCTATGTGCCAAGTTCCATCATTTTCTCTAAGTCGTTACAGGATTAAACAATGAAAAAAAAAAACCCCGTACACCTGCGCGGATTGTCCCATACGAAATGAACCCCACTCGAAACGATGGACAACTATTATGTCCGCTTGCCAACACTCTCGTTCGGCGACTATGTTTTTGTTTCAATCCGGAATCAGCGTCCCCCTTTAGGGTATCCTCCGTAGCAGCTAAGCTCACCTAATTAGTCATAAGATATCTAGGAGTGTCAGCGTGACAGCCTTCGAAGCTCTTTCAATGGCACTTTTCCGCTACCACAGACGATTGTCTGCGATTTTTTACGCTTCGATATTTCAGTCTTTTTGCCCGACATTTGACTTATGAATTTTCCAGCGGAGGACGGTAATAATTCCAGATAAAGCCGGGGCATTTGCTCGCGTTACAGTGGCAGCTCCTAGCCTGTAATAAGGATTTTTTGTTTATTTATAAATGACTTCACAATAAAAAAAAATTTAGAAAAACTTACTGCTTTGATGTCCTTGATTACATACAACCCGACCGACTGTGCACCGCCCACCTGTTAAAGCATCGATTGTCAGCTCGGAATCCACTGTAGTTCCTGTCCTTCTGAACACTTTCTGCTTCCAGTCCTCATTATCGATCACTCGTTCACGAGCTGCCCATGCCGGATGTCCTTCTGTGCTCAGCTTTTGTGTTATTCATTGGGCAACTTTCACCATCTAGACACAACTGATTACACTCCACCACCAGAGCACGGTTTATACAGCCCGGCTCGTTTCGGTCGCTTGGCAGTCGCACTCGTTATCATCCTAAAAGTAGCAATGATTGTTAGTTTCCGCGGATTCCGCTCGGCCGGATCCCTACTTACCATTAGTTTTTAGGGCACCTTCAGCCGGGATACACTCTCTCCATAACCCGGAAATAACTTCTTTGTGATATCATCGGCTGGGAACGGCATTTGCCGGAATTTTCACAACCGGAATGACCAATTAGACCGCGCACCATCGAAGTGTATTATAAATAAACAAAACAAGACAAGTTTAGTGCGGCGAAAACACGGGCGAAAGCCGGCGAAGGCAGCGGGAAACTGTCAAAATCTTGTGAAAGGGGTACACCAATACGTAAAAATCAACGGCAAAATGGTAATAACTAGTCCCCTCGGTATACTCCCAGCCCAACAATAAGAAAAAGAAAACATGGCACGCCATACCTAAACTGCGAAGAGTGATCAATTTCACCCGAAATCACGGTGCGAAGTGGAACGTTTATAGGTCACTGCATGAAATTCTATCCATCTCTTTCACTCTTACAGAAATTTTGTAAACAACAAGGCCAAGAAACTTCAAAATCCCATACAAATTCAAAACAGTGCAGTGCCCTATAGACGGAACTCCCGCAAGGGAACGTTCAAAAATTACGTCCAACATTTGGGGGAGGGGGGGGTCTACTAAAGTGTGACACTACGTGTATTAGGTATATGGAAAATGCGTGACAGAGGGGGGAGGGGGGGTCTAGATATCCCAAAAATTGATGGACGTAATATTTGAATCTTCCCGCAAGTATGCACCAGGAAGATCTTTGCTTCCACATAAAATGCGCCTAAATCGATGCAAGCCAACGAACGCTGTATCCCACACAGATCGAGCATTCGATCACCCCTCGATGCCCAAACCAGCGGAGAAACGTCAAGAAAGCGATCAAAACAAATTTGTTAGCGCGCGCAAATCCGTCCGCCAGCCAGTGTTTTCGTTCAGTCTCGCGAATTTGAATGCGCTGCGCGGGTCGTTCCGGGAGTTTGTAGTGTCCGCGGCGGTTTATTAGTGGTCCGACGAAGTCGAAATCGTGTGTTTTAGAGCGTATTTTGTTGATTCAAGTGATTGCAGTGAAGTGCTAGTAAATAGACAAGAAAAATGTCGATTTTGTTGGCGGATATCGATGCGACGTGTTCGGCATTGGGGTGGGACGATGGCTGCAAGTATCATATGGAGCCGGATGCTATTATGGGGCTGAAACATTTGATCTGGATTTTGAAGCGGGATAGCGATGATCACGAGTACCGTCGATACATTGGCCAGAAGAAGGTCATGCAGACCGATCTGATTCCGATGCTGATGAGCAATTTTGATAATCCAGATGTGGCCGATGTTTTGCTTCGTTTGATTGTGAACCTGACCTACCCGACGTTGTTGCTCTATCAGGGAAATGAGCCGAAGGATGCTGTCGGTCGGAGAAATTTCCTACACCTGGTGGAGATTCTCCAGGGCTACAAGGAAGCATTTGCGGTTCAGCAAGCATGGGCTGCGCTTGGAGATCGTCTGCAGAAAGTGCTTGCTGTTGTAAGTCATAAACTCATTATTATTTTATTTAAATTTAGCTAACATTGACTTGACCTGCTCTATTATAGTGTGTAATACTTATACATTAGTGACCCGATTGCGTTACTTATCAGAAAAGATTATTCCATCAGCGGCATGTTATTCATTATTCACATGTTAAACATGTTGAATGTTAAATTTTTTTCAATAAACGGTCGTCGGTTTAATAACTTAATCCAAAACTTTAAGAGAATCAAATATATTTTAGAAGAGTCGATTATTTGCTCTGATGTGTTCTTATCATTTTCACACTCATTTCCATTCTTAATTCCAGGATTGGGCCGAACGAATGGAAGAGCAAGAGTTGATCATCGAACGAATCCTCACTCTTACCCGCAACGTCCTGAATGTGCCGGCAAACATCGACATGGAGAAGCGCTTCGATAACGATGCCAGTCTGCACGATCAAGTCTTGTGGGCACTGCACGAGGCCGGCGTTCTCGATCTTATCCTCTACATCTTGGGTTCGGAACACGAGCATCAGTATCATTTACACGCGTTGGAAATTACCTGTCTGACCTTTCGGGAGCAATCGGCCACCAGCTTGGCGGATGCGTCCTACCAAAGAAGTGCCACCGAAAAGCACCGGGATGAGCTGGAACTGATCGCGGCCAGGAAGCGGGAAAGGGCGAAGCAGCAGAGCCGCATTCCGGCCGCACGACACTCGCGTTTCGGCGGAACGTACGTCATTCAGAATATGAAATCGATCTCGGACAACGATATGATCTGCCATCAATCGCTGCAAAAGGCCCTGCAGATGGAGTTCGATACGGACAAGAAACGGGTGAAGAGAAATTTCCGGAATGTGCGCGAAACGGGAACGAGCGAGCGGAAGAGTGCGTTTTCAGTGCGGTTGTTTTTACGCGAATACTGTATCGAAGTGCTTCGGTCGTCTTATAACAGTTTGGTGCGACAAGTGCGGAAGATTTTGGAGAGAAATGCGCACGGTCAGGAAGCTAGTGGTGGGCATGATGATTCCTATTTGCTGTGGGCTATTCGCTTCTTTATGGAGTTCAACAGAGCGAGTGGATTCAAGCTGGAACTAGTCAGGTAAGTCATGTTCTGTTTTGTCATTTTCTGAGATAACTTCATTTATTTATATGTGTAGGCTAAAAGAAACTCTTGAAATTCTATTTATCCGTAACGTTATAGAGAGTGAAAGGTTAAAGATATCTTTTTTCTGTAATACACTACCTGTAGCTACATATTCATCATAAACTGATACAATATTGATGTATCAGAATGAGCAAAATATGAGACGCATCTAACTACTCATTGTAAACGAGCGAACCAGTCGCGTTTAAGCTCATAGACACAACAAATACAAAGTTTATCGCTCCCTTGCGTCGGATGCTTACGGTTTACCTTCCTGGTAGCAAAATCATTATTCTTCCATTTGATAAAGCTCGCTGGCTGACGATAAGCCGTTCCGTACCTAGGATGGGTTAAATACTGCGGCACAGTTTTGCATCAACCAGCCAGCCTTGCCGAGAAACTCATCCTTAGTCCTGGAAGCACGATTCAGTCGTCGGTCTTCGGAAAGTGTAACTGTTTTCGTTTTCACCGTGTTCAGCTGGATGTTCATTTTCCGGAAACTGGCTCTATCTCTCTTTCTCTCTCTACTACATCTCTTTCGCACCCACACGCTGGCTGTGGTTATGCGCCCACAAAGGGCCATTCCGAAAGCTTGTCTCGGTCTTTGGCTCCGCTCGAGAACCAGGCAGCCCCAGCTAACTAGTTAGTTAGTTAGTTAGTTAATCTTGTGCAGCGGAAGAAAAGATAATAAACTCTATTTATTCAGGTGTACAAATTTCCCCACAACCTTCGCCTACAACGTGTTCCATATCTTGGTCTCTTGGTTTTCCATTTTCTCCATCTCGACCGACACCATCGCTGCTTTGAGTGGCGTGTACCGCCCTGGCCCCGGCCGAGGCCGTCTGGTGTGGGAAAATCAGAGCTTTGATACAAGCCCAACTTTGAGACCGAGACCAGATATAGTCTGCTGCGCTAGTGCTCTTCTAGCTATCACTCGGTGGTGTGTGGTTTTGCTCGGAAACCAAGTTCATCATCGTTGCTGCAGAAGCGCATAACCGAAAAGCATAAAACAACCGTCAGGGAAATGTTTTTCTTAAAGATTTATATTAATTGATGTTGCTCTTTGAAAGGGTGCATTCCGCAGAGTTTGCACATCATGGATGATTAAATAGGTGATTGTCTAATATCATACCATACCGCCACCATTTCGTCATATTTAATTATCTGGCCGTATTTTGGAATTCAAATTTTGGGATTTATGCTAACGTAAGACGCAACCAAAACAAAAATGATTTGATTTTTTCCAGGAATTGCTCCGGCAATTTCTCTAGGAATCCCTCTGGAAATGTCTCCGAGAATTCTTCCGGAAATGTGTCCAGGATTTCCTTTAGGACCCACATCAGGAACTCCTGCCGAGATTCCTTCAGGAATTCCTTCGGTAATTTCCCCAGAAATTCTTCTGGGAATTCTCCAGGTTCTCCAGAGTTCTCCAGGAATTCCTCCGGATTTCCTTAGAGAATTTTCCCAGCAATACCTCCATGAGTTCCTCCGAGAATTACTCCATAAATTGCTCCGGGATTTTCCTCAGGAAATCTTTCAGGAATTTCTCCGAGAATTTTTGTAGGAGTTCCTCCAGAAATATCTCCGGGAATTCCTTCGGGAATTTCTTCAGGAAATCCGCCAGGAATTGCTTCGGAAATTTCTTCAAGAAATTGTCCGGGAAACCCTCCAGATTTTTTTCCAGTAATTCCTCCGGGAATTTCTTCAGGAAAACTTATGGTTTTAAAAAAAAAATCCACTAGGAATTTCTCCAGGAAGTCTTCCGTGTTTTTTTTCTTTCGAAAACACTCTGAGAATATCCTGGAATTCCACTAGGAATTTCTTTACGACTCCCTCCAGGAATTTCTCCGGGAATTCTTCTAAGACTCCCATCCCATCATTCCTTCAGTAATCCAGGACTTTCGGGAATTCTTTCGGGTATTTCTCCAGGAATTCTCCCGGGGATTCCTCCAGGAATTTCGTCAGGGATGAGATTCCTCCAGGAATTTCCTGAGGGAAATCTCCCAGGAAGGAGGATTCCCTGAAGAATTTTCCAAAGGAATTGCTGGAGAAATTCCTCGAGAAATTTCCTGAGGAATTCCTGGTGGAAATCCTAGAGAGATTCTCAGAGGAATACTTGGTGAAATTCCCAGAGGATTTCCTGAGAAAAGCCCGAAGATTTCCTTTAAAAATTCCCGCAGGAATTTCAGAAGAGTCCCCGGAGGAATTCCTGAAAAAATTCTTGGAGGATTTTCTGGAAGATTTCCAGAAGAAATTCCCAAAACAATTCCTGGAGAAATTCCCGTAGACATTCTTGGAGGAATTACAGGATTTCCCGGAGGTATTCGTAAAGGAAGTCATAGAGGAATTCCGGGAGAAATTCTTGGAGGAATTCCTATAGAACATCCCGGAGGAATTCCTAAAGAAATTCCCGGAGGAGTTCATGTAGGAATTCTCAGAGCCACTCTTGGACGAGTTCCCGGGGATATTCTCAGTGAAATTTTCGGAAAAAATCTTGGAAAAAGTCCGGAGGAATTCCTGGAAAAATATCCAGAAGAGTTCCTGCAGAAATTGCCAAAGGAATTCCTGAAGTAGTTTCTGATGACAGTCCTAGATGAAATCCTGGGGAAATTTCCGGAGGAATTCCTGGAGGATTTCCCGGAGGAACTTCTGGAGGATGTCCTAGAAGTATTCCCGGAAGATTTCCTGAAGAAATTCCTGGAGGAAGCTCTTGAGGAATTCCCAGTGGAATTCTTGGATAAATTCCCGGAGAAATTCCTGAAATAATTCCCGGAAGAGTTTCTGTAGAAATTCCCGGAAGAAAAAACGGAGCAAAGGAAGCAATATTGTAGGGCGACAAAATTTTTCTGCAGGGGATCAAAGACGGTGTTAAAGTATTCCCTCTTGTACCACCGTACTCGACCGTCTCCTATCATTCCAAATGGCTCTTAGCTTGCTGAACAACTATGCTGAAAATGGAATACTTCTTGTTCATTAGGGTGTTCATACAAATATTTTCTTAATACTAGACGGAACCTATCGAATAATATCAGAACTAAGGACACCAGATACGTCTTACTTCGCCTCTTAACTTTCGGAACAATTTGCTGGACGTTTTCCAATAAAATTGTTCGAATGTTTTGATTGCTGGTGTCACCTAGCGTCGACATTGCCGGATAGATCTCAACCTGCCGAACAGTTTTACAGAAAACGCCATGCTTTTAGCTGTAGCGAGATACACGTGTTTAAATATTATACACAAGGTGCCACCTAGTGAATAAATCGCGAATAATAGACTCAACTATCAGACAGTTTTTAGCTTGCTGAAGAACTTTGTTGAAGACGGCATCATTCTATCTTATCAGGGTTCTGAGATATAGAAGTTTGAAGATTTTTTACCCTGGCGCCACCTAGCGGACGATTCTCGAACCAAAAACGCCATTTCCAGCAGTTCTTAGCGTGCTGAACAACTTTGTTGAAAACGGCATGCTTGTATCTCATTAGGGTATCGAGATATGCCTATCTGAATTTGTCAGACACAATGCGCCACCTAGCGGATAAATCTCAAACCAAATACTTTACTATCAGATGGTTATGAGCTGGCTGAAGAATTTTTCCGAAGACAGCATCATTCTATCTTATCAGGTTTCTGAGATATAAGGGTTTCAACATTTTTGACACTGGCGCCGCCTAGCGGCCGAATCGCGAACCAAAGTCGCCGTTGCCAGTTAGTTCTTTTAACCTGCTGAACAAATTCGCCGAAGACACTATATGTACTTCTATCTCATCGGGATCTTGAGATGTACGTTGCTCAAAGTATGTGGCCAATTTTGGTACCCCAAGACAATCCGGAATAACTCCGGAACCATGTGGACCGGGCACCCACGTCCCCGGCATTATAAACTGTCGTCAGTAGCAGTAGGCGTGCAGTATTTGAATTTAAATATGTAACCCACAGCGACGCCTAAACCCATCACAGTAGGCGTAATATAGATTTAAATAAAATTTTCATTCCTAGTTTAACCGTCAACTGAAGTGTAGTTTTCTTTCTACGGCTCTTCCTAAAAGGTTATGGGCCAAGTGAAAAAGTAGGAAAAATCAAAGAAAAGTGAAAATGGCATCGCCGGAAAATGCCGCAGGAGTCCGCGGAATCGGTGACCCACAAGGAAACCCGAACGCAGTTCAAATTTCGTCAACGCTACCGTGCATCGAACGTTTGGCCGGCTGTGAAAACTGGACCACGTGGAAATTCGCGGTGGAGACATTTTTGGAACTCGAGGACCTTTGGGAAGCAGTGAAGCCGATAGCCAACCCTGACGGAACATTCCCGGCGGTGGACGCACGTAAGGATAGGAAGGCGCGTGCTAAAATAATCTTTCTACTCGACCCCGTCAATTACGTACACGCAAAAACGGCCCGCGAGGTATGGGCGAAGCTGGAGGCGGCATTCGAGGACACCGGCCTGACCCGGCGTGTAGGACTCCTCAGGAAGCTCATCACCACCACGTTGGCCGCGTGTGACTCCATCGACACGTACGTAACACAAATCTTTTCAACTGCCCACCAGCTCCGGAGTGATGGATTTGACATATCGGAAGAATGGGTTGGAACGTTGCTGCTAGTCGGACTGCCGGAGGAGTACAGACCGATGATTATGGCCCTGGAAAGCTCTGGAACGGCGATCATCGGCGACAGCATAAAAACCAAATTACTCCAGGAAGTGCAGACGACGAGGGACAAGACAGCGTTTGTTGGCAAAAAGGGCCCGCCGGCGAGAAAACCGCAAAGCGCACACAATCAGCCGAGCAGCCGAGGGGACCCAGGTGCAAGCGTTGCAAGAAGTTTGGACACATCGCCCGAGACTGTCAAGCGAACCGAGGGTCAGCTTTCAGTGCAGTTTTGTCGGCGAACCACGGTGCAGATTCCACAGCGTGGTATTTCGATTCAGAAGCGTCGGACCATTCTACCAACGACAAAAGCCTTCTGGTGAACGCCAGGGCTGCAAGCGGCACAGTTGTGGCAGCTATGTTCCTATGACCATCGTAGCCACCATTTTAGCGAAACTGGATGCAAAGTGCTCTCCCGAAAGCCCACCGATACTTGGAGTGGCCGCAAGCCGGATTTGGCGCACATCCGTGTGTTCGGTGCCAAGGTCATAGCACACATCCCGAAGCAAAAACGGCGCAAATGGGACGCCAAATCGAAGGAATCCGTTCTCGTAGGATTCGACGAAGACACGAAGGCATACCGCCTGTACGATCCTGTGTCCAGGAAGGTCTTCAAATGTCGTGACGTCGTCTTCATCAGTGAGCCGTCTCATGTGCCGTAACCAAGTCCGGCATCTGCTCCACTTAGGAAGCCTACACCAGTCCGTACGTTTGTGAAGCTTGACTTTGAAGAACCACCAGGTGAAGTCGTCGTCGTTCAGTCGCCCGAACCAGATGAGTGACCCGATCCGGAGCAGGTTCAGTCCGAAGATGACCAGTCGGACGAGTCCGATGCTTCAAACTACTTTTCGCAAGCAGACACCAGCGAAGGCGATCTTTCGGATGAGGCATCCGGTGACGTGACAATCATTGCGCTCCCCCCGCAAAAATCTTCATATCCATCCGAGTCACAGGTGTTGAGGCGCAGTGGCAGGGAGCGCGTTTTCCCAGGCAAGTATCATGACTTTTATCTTCCGAACAAAGGCCTGCCCTCCTACCAATTTTCAGAACAGCATCAGGATCGATCAACCGCCGGTACTTCACGAGTCGCATCGGTTCCCGCTGCGAACCAGCAGCAAACGCAGCAAGGAGCGTCGATCAGCAACTGTCTCGTGAGCAAGGGCTGCGATTACCCCCGCAGTTTCACCGAAGCGTTGCGATCCGCAGACGCTGACCACTGGAGAGCTGCAATGAAGGAAGAATATCGTGAGTTAATGCGAAACAACACATGGGAGTTGACTTGCCACCCGGCGAGCATGCAGTGGGCTGCAAGTGGTTGTTCAAAACCAAACAGGACGAGAAAGGAAATTTCAAACGGCATAAAGCGAGGATTGTAACACAAGGCTTCACGCAGAAGTTTGGTGTCGATTACGATGAAGTTTTCGCGCCCGTGGCGAAGCAAGTCACGTTTCGCGTGCTGCTGACTGTCGCTGCCCGCAACAATTGGGTCGTGAAGCATGTGGATCTCAAGACGGCGTACCTTAATGGAGAGCTGGATGAAGTCATCTATATGCGCCAACCCGAGGGTTTCCATTCCGGAACTGAACGCACCGTTTGTCGTCTGAAGAAGAGCCTATACGGCCTCAAGCAGTCCGCGCGCATATGGAACAAGAAGGTTGATTCCGTATTCAAAGCGATGGGGTTCGTCCAATCGAAAGCCGATCCGTGCCTATACGTCCGGAAGAAAGGAGGGGCGTTCACGTACATCCTCATATACGTGGATCACATGATTGTCGTTACACAATCCGAGGAGGAGTTCCGTTCGATTTTGCGATATCTTGAGGAGGAGTTCGCCATCAAGAACCTAGGCGATGTCCGACATTTCCTGAGGATGCAAGTTGAACGTTGTGAGGATGGATTCAAGCTCAACCAACAGGCGTACATCCAGAAGCTTCTCGGAAGGTTCAGCTTAGATAATGCCAAGCCGGCAAAGACTCCGCTCGACCCAGGCTACTTGCAGCTGAAGGAGGAGGAGCAGGAGCAGCTTCCGAATAACAGCCAGTATTTGGGCTTGATCGGAGGTTTACTATACGTTGCCCTACATACGCGTCCGGATATTGCGGTAAGCACCACAATCTTGGCCCAAAAGTCCAGTTGTCCAAATCAGCAAGACTGGAACGAAGCCAAGCGGGTGCTGAGGTATTTGGGAGCGACAAGTCACTTCAAACTAGCACTTGGATCTACCACCGCCGGTCTCTCGATGTATGCTGATGCAGACTGGGCCGGAGATCATCGAGAACAAAAATCGAAATCTGGGCATTTGATCATGTTCGGAGGAGGCGTCATTCAGTGGAGTTCCAGGAAGCAATCATGTGTGGCCTTAAGCTCTCCTCTCTCCTCTTCTTGGCGTAACGTCCTCACTGGGACAAAGCCTGCTTCTCAGCTTAGTGTTCTATGAGCACTTCCACAGTTATTAACTGAGAGCTTCCTCTGCCAATGACCATTTTGCATGTGCATATCCGTGTGGCAGTCACGAAGATACTCTATGCCCAAGGAAGTCAAGGAAATTTCCTTTACGAAAAGATCCTGGACCGACCGGGAATCGAACCCGTCACCCTCAGCATGGTCATGCTGAATACCCGTGCGTTTACCGCCTCGGCTATATGGGCCTTAAGCTCTACCGAAGCTGAATTGGTCGCGCTCGCAGAAGGATGCCAGGAACTCATCTGGACGAAGCGTTTGCTGAAGGACGCTGGAGTGTCTTCTTCTGATCCCGTTGTCGTGTACGAAGACAATCAAAGCTGCATAAAGTTGGTTGAGAGTGACCGTATGGAGCGCAAAACGAAGCACATCGAAACTAGGTTCTACTTCGTTCGAGATCTACACCAACAACGTCAAATCGATTTGCAGTACTGTCCGTCAGAAGAGATGCTCGCCGACCTGTTCACCAAACCATTACATCGTGTGCGTTTGGAGACCCTCCGGAAACAATTAGGAGTCAATCCAGATCTGCACGAGGAGGAGTGTCGTCAGTAGCAGTAGGCGTGCAATATTTGAATTTAAATATGTAACCCACAGCGACGCCTAAACCCATCACAGTAGGCGTAATATAGATTTTAACCTTCCGTAACTCGCGCGGTTGACTACCTGCGTCAGCACCACGCTAATGCTGAGTACAAAAAGCGAGATTTTTTCAACGTGTTGTACAAAATACAACAGCGCGATCACTCGTGGGTTAAATAAAATTTTCATTCCTAGTTTAACCGTCAATCGAAGTGTAGTTTTCTTTCTACGGCTCTTCCTAAAATAAACTAGAACAGTTTTTCGGGAAGTTGTGTAAATTTCATCAAAATCCATCGAAAAACAAGGAAGTTCTGATTATTTTTGTGATTTTTCGAAGGTGGAAAATGTACGTTGGCTGGATGAAGGTTAGTAGCACCTGCTTTGCACGCAAGAATATCGACAAGCATACCTGGAGACAGCCAAATGGTGAAGTTTGCCACAAAATCGACCATGTGCTGGTAGATGGCCCACACTTCTCGGACGTCATTGATGTTAGAACTTTTAGGGGTCCCAACATCGACTCAGATCACTACCTCTTAGTTAGTAAGATTCGAGCTCGGTTATCAACCTTGTCGGACTCTAAGATCCGGCGATCGATGCGTTTCAACATCCTGCGTATCTCCGCAGACGATACGGTAGCTGACTATCACCAGAAACTGAACGAGCGGATAAGTGAAATCAACGAGAGCGATAATCTCAACACTCTGTGTGCGTCTATACACGGAGCTATGAGTACGGCAGCGCAGGAGGTGATAGGCGCTGTTCAAAGGCGACATAGGAACGGGTGATACGACGAGGAGTGTCAAAGGGTAACGGATAAGAAGAATATCGTCAGAAGCCGGATGCTGGTGTCTGGGATCTGGCAGAGCAAGGAGCGATATAGGGAAACGAGAGCAGCCGAAAAACGAATCCCCCGCAGAAAGAAAAAAATCCATGAGGAAAATGTGATTGCTCAGGCGCGAGAAAGTATCGAGCAGAATGATATGCGGAGGTTTTACGAAACTGGCGTGCTGTGGACAAAAACAGCACCTTCTCCCGTCATGTGCAATGACCGTGAAGCAAACTTGCTGACAGACAAAACAATGGTGGTTGCCAAGTGGAGAGAGCACCACTGACGAACCGACGTGACATTGGTGTTTCAAAACTGTCCCCTTTAAATTTAACGGTCAACGAACGAAGCGAGCGATCGCTTCTGTCAAATCAGCGCAGACGCGAACCTATTCCTATATGAACACACGGGGGTTTGGGCTGATGCTATCAAATCATCGCGAACCGTCATAGAGGTGGCGGGAGTGTGGCTATTTTTCATCTTGGCGTCGCGGACGACAAATTTGTATTTATTTGTTCTAAATAGCTGTCACATCGGTTCGTCGGTGAGAGCACTTCGAGGAATTGTTGAACGGTGGGAATTGAAGAACAACAGACAAAATTCGTCGCGACGACGATGGACAGGCTGTGGAACCTCCAACGCTATTCGCCTCCAAACGTCATCACCCCACCGCAAAATCGCTAGCGTAGAACGATCGACGTGCCACCATTTTTCGAATGTTGGAGAGCACAGGTACCTTTTTCGCGGTGTTGCTTCACCGTAAACAACACCGCGAAAAGGGTTCCTACACCCTCCACTATTCGAAAGATGGTGGCGCGTCGATCGTGGCAGTTTATCGTTTGACAGTCAATAGCGGGGGTCAACAAGGTCGATTTTTCGGATCAAAGCATTTTTGATACATTTTAGCGTTCAAAATAGCTATGCAAAATTTGAGTACCTCACCAGTTTAGAACATTTCTCTAAAACAGTCTTCCCACAAACTCAGCACATGTTCAACTTCTGCAAATAACCATTCAGAGAAGAGCATTTGCTTAAGCCAACTTAATGCGAATAATAGACATATATTAGACTCCCAATGGCGCTTCAACTCTTGTGACTAACATCAGTACGTGTGTGTCCTGGCTGCGGTACTCAAAGTGTCAAATTTGCATGATTTTGATCATAGCAATCTTAAATGAAAGTCAAAACAAAACCGTTCGTAATTCTCTCCGGCAATTGATGAGTTTTGGTTTTGTGGGGCCGATGGCCAGCAATCACCCAAGACGGCCCTCTGCGCTACAATGGGTGTGCTGAAATAACAGTTATAAGAAGCTAAGAAGCAGTGTGACCGATTTATTTCAACTACCGTCAAGTATCGGCTTGTGAGCTGGTGGAGAAACTGCGGAATGCGATCGTTTGCAGTGGTCCGCTATTCCGGGACTCTTACAAGTGTTCATCATGGGGGGAAGTTTCAGTTAGTTTGGCACCTAAAAACTTAGCTAAGAACCAATGATGCATAAATGGCTACAGTTGAATATCAGAACTGCTGGGGAATATTCTACTGGAATGAGTTGGCGAGTTCGGCTTACACATTCTCGGAGGGTCTGCATGAATTCCCTAGGCAGAAGGAAACATACTATTCTAGAATTATACGGTTTTGTGCACTCAGATTATATTGGCTTCTTTCAACAGCATTCCAATTGAATTCTCATGGTGGTGCGGGGTGTCATTAGACAATTTTGAATGAGGCAGTTAAGTTGAAAAGATTTAATAAGTCCAGCTAAACGCGAATTGGCAATTTTGAATGAGGCAGTTAAGTTGAAAAGATTTAATAAGTCCAGCTAAACGCGAATTGGCCTTGCAATATTGACTATCAGCTCAACTTCGCATAAATGCTGAGTCTAACCGGAGCGCTCTCGCTGAATGTTTACCTCAACATATGCGAAGTTGAAAAATATGATTTGACACTTTAAGTACCACCGAGTCACATCTTTCGAAAATCAAGGCTACTATGGATGAAACATCCTAGTCACAGCCACAGTATAGGGAAACAGCGCCTCTAGCGTTCTATACTTGTACTTCTATTATGCGAATATAGTAAAAAAAAGTAGAAGAAAATGCACATTGAGAGCGGTAGCTACTCCCACACTCCGTTTGTTGGTTCCTTGTGCAATTTCGATAGTGCTGGTCAATCACGGAGTAGTAACTACACGCAAAACAAGAAAAGCTACCAAAAATTGAGATAGGGTTTCGAACTACTTGGGCACCCGCGTCAATTTCCGGCACCTCACAGCAAAACAAATCAAAATATCACTTGCCGCATATTTTCCAAACGCCCTTCCGTGGGTAATCGCCTCCCGCAACCTTTTCGCAACGGAATCCACAGTCAATGAGCTACACTTTCACTCTGAAGCCGCACAAGTGCTCAAAACAAATATTACTCGCAGACGGGTGCACTTCGGCAGCACAAAGATGGGTGCCGAAGTGATTTCCCATTTGATTTTGCTGGAAGTTCGGCACTGGTGCCGAGAATTGGTGCTGGACTAGGTGCAGTAAACTCGTTCAAAATCAACTTTCCGGCAGAAAATCTTCACAACAATCACTGCTAACAACAAGTTCAATCAATAAGGTATCTGATTCAGACGGAAGAAGTGGTTGAAAACAGTCGTTTCGTTGTGAATTTAAGTTATAAATAATTTTGTTTACATGTTGTGATGGGAATAGGGCAAAAAACCCTATGCCTTTTCTACCAATTTATGTATTGAAAACGTACAGAAAATGTGATAAATCATAATCCATTCGTTGTATTAAGATGCGCTACACGGTTCCATAGCTTTCATACCACTACACACAAACACCTCCATTTAAACCCGAGAAGTTGAACCGGGTTGCGTCCAACCCCCCCGTAAGTTGACAGATGAGCTCAGTTTCGCGTACCTACTTGCAAATCGCAGATGTCGCTACTGTTCGTAAACAACGGGTCCATCCTTCACTGACGCAACAATTTTTGTCCATGCGAAAACATCTTTTTGTTTCGTGGTGAGTGGAAGCCAACAAGAGGCTAGCGTTTCGTATCAAAAGGACGTATTCAACAGAAGCACAAAAACTAATGTTCATTAAATTAAATTATTTTGATTTTTCTTTTTATTTGTTGTAAGAAATGTAATAAAAGCACGTTTAAACGGTTTTCCATATTGATTGGTGACTGCGCATGCTAGACCAAACCGAAGATCAAACTCAAAAAAAAACATCTGCCAAATGATTATTTTTAACTTCCATTTTGGCTTTGCCATCAGATATGTAGCTGTAAGATGTTAGCATAAGTAACCTAATTTATTACTTGCTGGTGCTTAATAACAGCACTAGAAGTAAACATGAGTTTCTTATAAATTTTATGAGAGTCGACTATTTTGCCTTCACTCGTTTCATAGATATAATTTTCGCTTCTAGTAAACAAATTCATCATGCCGCACTTAGTTTGCATTTATCTACCACAAAAAAAAACGGAAACAACAAATTAAGGTTTCTGTTTAATGTTCTAATATTTTTTGTGCGGTTTGTTATTGTCGGTTTTCGTCCTTTTCAAAAGTAGCGCTTGCCGCTTTGAATCTGACAGTACCACCCGGACCAAAATTTTTAGGTACGCTGGCGTTGTTCGGCAGCTGTCAAGAAGCTCCCGGGTTGGTTGCGTCTAAAAATAACTTTCGCTTCGCTGCTGAGCTTCGCGTCCTATTGTCTACATGGAATTTTCCACTTGCAAACAGCAACCTGCTGGATGCGGGCTTTTCAGTACACAATGGGTCTAGAGTCGTATTTACGAAGACAAAAATGTTTCTGCCAAGTTCTGTCATTTCTTTTTTTTCATTATTGTGAAATGATTACGGTCAATCAAGTGTGGCTTATCCAAAAATCTGCTGATTAATTATTCTCTATACAATATCAGGATGTTTTACAATGTTATAGCAAATTTTCAAAAATAAAACATTCGATTAATTTGATTGATTTGTCTTTATTCAAGAGACGTTCAGCCCTTGGATAAAACATTCGAATCGTTAGAACTTTTCGAAAAGTTTTCAATAAATTGCAACTTTTTTGCCTTTGGTCATATTTTAGTCGAGTCCAACGATACATGAAGACCAATACATTAGTCGCAAACTTTCAAAATTTAATTTAATTCGGTTCGCTTAGTCCTAAGGTACAGTAATTTAATAAACGGAAGTCAAAAACTAGATATAGATAGAAGGGCTCTAATTTCGTGTAAAGTTGAATAATCAATCAATCCCAAATTTGCACCAATTAAATCAAACTCGTTGAGGAACAAGTAATCAAAATTTGAATAGTTTTGGTGGACTTTATAAAAGAATACAACTTGCTAAAAATGTTTTAGGCAATTTTTAAAACTTAGCATGCTTTTGTAGTGCTAGAGGTCAAGCAAATTTTAAATTTAATATATCTGGAGCAACATTTGAAAAGGGCCCAAGAGGTCTTGTGTCTTTTTTCTAAAACGCTCCGTAGGGCATAACAGCAGCCCGCCCACGCAAATGAACACCGTTATCCGAAAGATCGATGTTTGCTCTATCTGATAACGGTCTTAGTTTTTGTGAATAAGTTTAGGCGGGCTCAGGAGCGACGTGTGAAGTCATTGTTTACCAATGCTTGTATGCCCTTTTCAAATGTTGCTTCCTCAGAATTCTGGTCACTTACAAAGTTGTTTGGTAGGTCAAGGGCTTACAGTTAAGGGTCCACTTGTTTCGAAATTTTGCCACAAGGAAGTGCAAGTTACACATTTGCAAAATTATGGATATATGAATGTTTTTTTCGTAAAGCAATCAAAAAGCTGTAATTTAGTTTTCTTTGAACATATTTAAGTCAAGTTAAAGGTTTTTCAAAGAGCTATATATTAGTCATAAATGTGCAAAATTTAATTTCATTCGGTTCACTTAATCCAGAGATATAGCAGTTTAACGAAGAACACTCAAATATGAAACATTTTACTAGAGTCGCTCCAACTTCATGTAAAACTATCCAATCGAGCTCAAATTTGTACCATTTATAGCTAATTAGTTGTGCAACTAGCAGATACAATTTGAGAATATTCCCTACACATTATAGAAAGTTACAGGTTGCTGAATATATTCGAAATAATAAGTAAAAGATACATGCTTCTACTAATTTGCAGCTAGCGCCGTCTACTGGCAGAATCCTGAACCAATCAGCTAATCAACTGAAACGCCTTAATAAATCAAACAACATCGCCGAATACATCAACTTTCTAAGTGATCAGAGCCCTGAGATATATGGAATATAATAATTAATTTATCGTCAGCGCTACCTAGTGGTGGAATTTTGAATCAAACGGCCCATCACCAGTAAACCTTGGCTGGCCTAACAACTTTGCCAAGTATACCGAATATTTAAGTAATCATGGTGCTAAGATGTACGGTATGGAAATTTCGCCAGTGCTACGTCTTGCTGTCTGTGATATCTGTCATACCAGAGACAAACAGACGTAACACTGATGAAATGTTTATACCAAATATCTCATCATCCTGATTACTTAGAGAGTTGGTGTCTTCAGCAATATTATTTGGCTGGTCAAGAACTAACAAATGATGGGCCGTTTGATTCAAAATTCCACCACTAGGCGGCGCTAGTGAGCAAACAAATATTATATTCCATATATCTCAGGACTCAGATCACTTAGAAAGTTGATGTCTTCGGCGATGTTGTTAGGTTGGTTACGGCCGCTCAGTTGATTAGCTGATTGGTTCAAGGTTCTGTCAGTAGGCGGCGCTAGTTACGAATTAATTGAAGCATGCAACTTTTATTTTTTATTTCAAATATATTCAGCAAGCTGTAACTTTTTCAATAATGCTGCAAATATTCTCAAATTTTTCCTGCCAGTTGCACAACTAGTAAGCTATATACGGTACAAATTTGGGCTCGATTGGATAACTTTACATAAAATTGGAGCAACTCTAATAAAGTAGTTCATATTTGAGTGTTCTTCGTTTAATTGCTATATCTCTGGATTAAGTGAACCGAATGAAATGCGACATTGCACAATTATGACTAATACATAGCTCTTTGAAAAACCTTTGACTTGACTTAAACACGTTCAAAGAAAACAAACTTACAGCTTGTTGATTACTTCACGAAAAAATATCAATCATTTGAATGATTTTGCAAATGTGTAACTAGCGCCACCTAGTGGACCATTAACTGTAAGCCCTTGACTCATTTAACAACGTTGTCGAAGACACCAACTTTCTAAGTGGTGAGAGTCCTGAGATATATGAAATTTAAAATTTGCCGATTACTATTGGTGGAATTTCTAATTAACCTTAGTAAGGTCTTGGGGTCTTTTTTGACCTTTTCCGAATTTCAATTCGCTATAGCTTTTGTTTCGAAAGGCCTAGAAATCTGAAATTTTCAGACAATTATTTTTTTGTGGAAAACTATCATTTCCATTCATCCAAAACATTGGACGACCCCTAGGGGAGCTCCCATAAAAAAGTTACAAATAAGACCCTGGGGTCATTTTTGACCCCAAACTTTGAACGGCTCTCAAAAATCAGTGGCTGGGCCGATTTTGATTTTCTTTGGCCCAAATGAAAGCCACACATGTCTAGTTTTCAAAACCCCCGGAGAGTTCCGGATTTGGTCACTGTGGCCACCGGGAACCTGCTTCAACTGAAAAATGCCGCTTTAGAGACCCTAACTTTGGCAAGCTATAACTTTGCAACCAAACAAGTAATCAGGACCGTTCAAGAATCGTTGGAAAGGTATTCACGTGGACTTTGATTAAAGTCATTAATATTGACTAATTCTTAAGAATCGGTTCCGGAAATCCGGAACATCCGGAAAGTAATGTTTTTCACGATAATGTGCTAGAAAGCTAATTCATATTATTTACAGGATAGAAGTTTTTGCATCAAACTTCTTTAGGCCATAATACAATTTGTCGAGAACTATTTCTGTATGTTTCTGGTTATGTCCCGTCCTTCTGGAACCGGTTCCAGGGATCCCACAAGATGGCCAACGAGTTGACTGTAACGAAATTGAACGGTTTTCCGCGCTAAGCACATCTGCGTTGGTTAACTCATGATGAAATCTCAATAATTTTGCATGCTCCATATTGTTGTGATATGTAAAAATATTGTTGGACATTGTGGTCTTATGTGGCCACCGGAGTGACCACCGGAGAAACCCGTATTGAAGGACTTCCATGTTTTTGCAACAAAGATAGGCATTCGACGGCTCTAACTTCATGATTTTTCATGGTCATGTGGCTTTTGGCATTAAATAGAAGAATTGACCATTCTGGACTGTTTTGGCTACCGGAGTGACCACCGGAGAAATCCGTATTGAGGGAGTTTCATGTTTTTGCAACAAAGATAGGCATTCGACGGCTCTAACTTCATGTTTTTTCATGGCCATGTGGGTTCTGGCATTGAAAAGAAGAATTAACCATTCTGGTCTGTTTTGGCCACCGGAGTGATCACCGGAGAAATCCGTATTGAGGGAGTTTCATGTTTTTGCAATAAAGATAGGCATTCGACGGCTCTAACTTCATGATTTTTCATGGCCATGTGGCTTCTGGCATTGAAAAGAAGAATTGACCACAATGGTCTGTTTTGGCCACCGGAGTGACCACCGGAGAAACTCGTATTGAGGGAGTTTCATATTTTTGCAACAAAGATAGGCATTCGAAGGCTCTAACTTCATGATTTTTCATGGACATGTTGTTTCTGGTATTAAAAAGAAAAATTGAATATTCTGGTTCGCTTTGGCCACCGGAATGACCACCGGTGAAATCCGTATTGAGGGAGTTTCATGTTTTTGCAACAAAGATAGGCATTCGACGACTTTAACTTCATGATTTTTCATGGCCATGTGGCTTCTGGCATTGAAAAGAAGAATTGACCACAATGGCCTATTTTGGCCACCGGAGTGACCACTGGTGAAATCCGTATTGAGGGAGTTTCATGTTTTTGCAACAAATATAGGCATTCGACGGCTCTAACTTCATGATTTTTCATGGCCATGTGGCTTCTGGCATTAAAAAGAAGAATTGACCATTCTGGTCCGTTTTGGCCACCGGAGTGACCACCGGAAAAAATCGCATTGAGGGACTTCCATGTTTTTGCAACAAAGATGGGCATTTGCCGGCTATAACTTCATGATTGTGTACTATTTTGACTATTCTGGTCTGCTTTGGCCATCGGAGTGACCACCTGGAGAAACACATACTAGGGAACTCCTATGTTTATTTTTAAACGCTCATATTATCTAGATTTATCACCAGAAGCAGTCTTTCGACGGCTCAATTTCCATGCTTCGACACGCGACATATTATCGTTATGCTCAGTTGTTATTCTTATTGTTCAACAAGGTTATTTTGTAGTAGAGGCAATTCATGTTAAAATATACTGCGATTCTTGTAGTCTGATACTGCACTGTCAATGGTAATATGGTTAGTTCGAGAATTGAGGATAGTTTTACTTCGGTTCACAAACAAACCTTTCATCGTATATTTTGGTTAACACCGCTTAACGTTTTGGTCGTCTATGTTCACTGTTCTTGAAAATCACATTGTTTCTTTTCATTATCTTTTTAGATATGTCCACATTATTTGTTAGTACTTGATATGCTTTCTCCTTTCTTGCTGGCTCTATTTTCTTATACTCACGTGAAGTCAGCTTTTTCAGAATGAAAAGTTGTCTTAGTTGGTAGGAGAAGGGCTTTCTTGAGGAAGACAAACAATGTTTCACTTGAATTAGGGAATTATCAAGTTCTGCAATCGAGGAATTCAGTCACAAATATTATCCATTTAGTGAGTTTTATGAACACTTCGCAATTCTTTATTTTTTTAATAAAATTAATTCGTCTAGTAGTTTCAACTGGCATACTCTTAAAGTTCCACGGAGGATTCCTTTCGAGTCCGACTGACATCAAGGTATACAATTAATAAAATGTGCATGCTGCCCAGGGGCAGAATTTCAAACCAAGTATCTCATCAATGAAGAATATAGTCTCTCCAAGATTGCAGAATTCTGAGCTATGAGATTTTTAAAATTTGCGTGTTTACTGGTGCCACCTAGAGGCAGAATTCTGTCACAAGTGTCCCATTTTGTGCAAGTCTATGTCATACTGATAAACTTTGCCGAAGACACCATCTTCCTAAGTTATTAGGATTCTGAGCTATACAATTTCTAAAATTTGCAAGTTCACTAGCGCCACCTAATGGCAGAATTGCGAAACAAGGTTTCCGTTTTATGTAAGTCTATGCCATACTGGTCAATTTTGCTGAAGACACCGACTTTCTTAGTTATCGGGGGGAGCGACACTAGTTTTGCTGAGCCGAAAAACTTCAAAAAAAGTCGAAAAAAAACGGTAAACGCCGCCAAGTGGCAGAATTTTGAAACAAGTGTTTATTTTTATGTAAGTTTAGGTCATACTGATCAACTTTGCCGAAGACACCATCTTTCTAAGTTATCAGGATTCTGAGCTATGAGTTTTCTAAATTTTGCATGTTCACTAGCGCCGCTTAGTGGTAGAATTGCGAAACAAGTGTTTATTTTTATGTAAGTTTATGTCATACTGATCAACTTTGCCGAAGACACCAACTTTCTAAGTTATCAGGATTCTGAGCTATGAGATTTCTAAAATTTGCATGGTCACTAGCTCCGCCTAGTGGCAGAATTGCGAAACAAGTGTTTATTGTTATGAAAGTTTATGTCATTCTGATTACCTTTTCCAAAGACACCAACTTAATAAGTTATCGGGGGGAGCGACACTAGTTTTGCCAAGCCGAAAAACTACAAAAAAGTCGGAAAAAGACGAAAAAACCGGTAAACGCCACCTAGTGTCAGAATTTTGAAACATGTGTTTTTGTTATGTAAGTTTATGTCATACTGCTCAACTTTGCCGAAGACATCAACTTTCTAAGTTATCAGGATTCTGAGCTATAAGTTTTCTAAAATTTGCATGTTCACTAGCGCCGCCTAGTGGCAGAATTGCGAAACACGTGTTAATTTGTATGTAAGTTTATGTCATACTGATCAACTTTGCCGAAGACACCAACTTTCTAAGTTATCAGGATTCTGAGCTATGAAATTTCTAAAATTTGCATATTTACTAGCGCCGCCCAGTGGAGGAATATTGAACTTCGCAACTCATCGTCAGTAAGTTATTGGCGTACCCAACAACTTTTCCGAAGACACTATCCTTCCAAATTATCAGGGTCTTGAGCTGTCGCATATCGTAACGTTTGCTTGACAACCTGATATGGTTTCTGTAGTGCAATTTAGCATCAAACTGTTGATAGTCCCTCTAGCGGCCAAGTTGCCAACTAATCCTATGAACCAAAGTTCTAAATGGTAGACCTTATCAAGCCCTAAAACTTTGCCGAAGAAAGTATTGCGCTAACTCTTAACACACCCGAGATAATAGGCCATACCCCCAAAAGGCCGAAAACTCATAAGCTCTTAGTCTCCTATTAAGCGGATTCCTATTTCGCCCCCCGACCAGTGATCTTATAAGAGTCTCGACTGCATATACAAAGTTATAAAATAGGTTGAAAGAGACTGGCCAGGGCCAGGGATAAAACCCAGTGCCCAGGAGTAATCAGGAACATTAAACATCAAACCACAAAGTCCGTCAAATGAATCAGAGCATACATACATACATACATTTATTTGTTCAACATCATTAAGACAAGACATAATCAACAATAGTACGCCACAATACTCGGTTTGTGGCTGCCGCTCTCCATCCTCGGTCGCGCCCAATGCTCGCCAAGTCACGCTCCACCTGGTCCGCCCATCGTATGAATCGTAATGAATCAGAGCCTTAATTCAATAAAGCTTTCAACAACACTATAGTAAAATTTCCACAACTGTCGTATACACAATATTTGCGCCGATAAATAAATAACGTATGATAAACATCCAGCTACGCCTCTGACAACATCACGATTGGTAACCCCTAAAAAATTTCTTGCGCCCCGTTGTTGATCCTCATCATCATATGCTCGATCATTAACCTCGTTTCGTTCCAACTACTTTGCGTGGTCTCCCAAAAACCAAACTGTCGTTAATTTATTCTTCATCATCACTTCGTCGTCGTCGTCGTCGCCGTCGCCGTGGACCAAGCCAGTGCCAAAACGGACCAGAATGATCAATTCTTCTATTTAATGCCAGAAGCGACATGGCCATGAAAAATCATGAAGTTAGAGCCGTCGAATGCCTATATTTGTAGCAAAAACATGAAACTCCCTCAATACGGATTTCTCCGGTGGTCACTCCGGTAGCCAAAACAGACCAGAATGGTCAATTCTTCTATTTAATGCCAGAACCCACATGGCCATGAAAAAACATGAAGTTAGAGCCGTCGAATGCCTATCTTTGTTGCAAAAACATGAAACTCCCTCAATACGGATTTCTCCGGTGGTCACTCCGGTGGCCAAAACAGTCCAGAATGGTCAATTCTTCTATTTAATGCCAGAAGCCACATGGCCATGAAAATTCATGAAGTTAGAGCCGTCGAATGCCTATCTTTGTTGCAAAAACATGGAAGTCCTTCAATACGGGTTTCTCCGGTGGTCACTCCGGTGGCCACATAAGACCACAATGTCCAACAATATTTTTACATATCACAACAATATGGAGCATGCAAAATTATTGAGATTTCATCATGAGTTTACCAACGCAGATGTGTTTAGCGCGGAAAACCGTTCAATTTCGTTACAGTCAACTCGTTGGCCATCTTGTGGGATCCCTGGAACCGGTTCCAGAAGGACGGGACATAACCAGAAACATACAGAAATAGTTCTCGACAAATTGTATTATGGCCTAAAGAAGTTTGATGCAAAAACTTCTATCCTGTAAATAATATGAATTAGCTTTCTAGCACATTATCGTGAAAAACATTACTTTCCGGATGTTCCGGATTTCCGGAACCGATTCTTAAGAATTAGTCAATATTAATGACTTTAATCAAAGTCCACGTGAATACCTTTCCAACGATTCTTGAACGGTCCTGATTACTTGTTTGGTTGCAAAGTTATAGCTTGCCAAAGTTAGGGTCTCTAAAGCGGCATTTTTCAGTTGAAGCAGGTTCCCGGTGGCCACAGTGACCAAATCCGGAACTCTCCGGGGGTTTTGAAAACTAGACATGTGTGGCTTTCATTTGGGCCAAAGAAAATCAAAATCGGCCCAGCCACTGATTTTTGAGAGCCGTTCAAAGTTTGGGGTCAAAAATGACCCCAGGGTCTTATTTGTAACTTTTTTTTAGGGACTAAGGAAGGTTAAACAATCCATCACCATCCATCATGGCATCGCAAATAAAATTATTAAAAAGCAGATTTTTGAATCAGTTTAACCAGACGAACCACCCTAACAAAACAATAATAGGGAATAGGGTCAACAATTGAAAATAAACTTTCTAAAACACAATATGTGTCTAAAAACTTAAAGCTGAAGCTTAAACAGTTTTGTCTTCGCAAATACGGCTCTGGACCCATTGTGCAGTGTGGCGGCTGTATCACTTCCATCACCAAGCCACGTTTGTGTTGATCACCATGATAGTGTCTCGGTTCGATTCTCGCCGCCGCCCGTATTTTTTTTAAACATGTATTGGTATTTGATGCCGCCGCTGCTGCCATGATCAGTCTAAAAATAGAACAAATAATGAGAAACCAGTGCGACAGAGCACACGCACACATGCGAAATTTTCCTTTTCCAGATTCTAGGAAGCCAATACAATTTTTGGTATACTGCCACCTACCAATTTTTGTATTTGCAAGGCCCTAATACAATATTTGTATATTTATTTATTTATTTATTTATTTATTTATTTATTTATTTATTTATTTCTCATATAATGAAGTAGCGTAAGGAATATCCTTTTTAAATGCTACAAACGTTGAATTCACGGAATCAAAATTACAAAATACATCCGAAACTGACGCTATATTGATCGACGGTTTACAAACTAACCTAACTTATTGCTGATGCTGACTGTTGAACAAGGCGACACACTCCTGTCGAAATCCACTTACACTAGTCCCATTTTTAATATTAAGAGGAAGTTGATTCCAAAACACTATGCCCTGAACAAATAGTGTATTCCTGTAATGCGACGTGTTAAACCGTGGCAGAGTAAAGTTACGATTACGACTGTTTTGAAATGGCTGAAGTTTGGTATAAAGATATCTTGGGGATTTTTTAAAAATAATCTTAAATAAAAGAACACAACTACGAAGCATAAGAAAGTCTTGAAAATGGCAACCGAGAAGCTGTGGCTGTAAGTGGGTTACTCTTGAGAATCTATTGAGATTAAAAACATAGCGAACACAGGAATTCAAAGCTACACGCAAACGACTTATCGACATTGCTGAAGCGTTTAGTAAAAAAACGTCGCCGTACATAAAGTGCGGCAAAATTAATGATTTGAAAAGCCTTAATTTGATTGCTATCGGTAAAGTATAAGAAGTGATTCGAAGCATACGAAGGCATCTGTATATTTTGGTACATTGGGCATTAATATGACCTTCCCACTCAAGATCGTTCTGAATAATAAAACCTAGCGTTGTTAATTTATCAACGTATTGAATCAACACATTTCCAAACAAAACATTTGGACGAACATTTACAACTCTGTTTCTAGTTATTAGCATAACTTTAGTCTTATCGGGGTTTACAGGCAAAAGGTTTCTAGTAGACCATTCCAAGATTCTCGAAAGATCATCATTAAGCAAATCGACCATTTCGGCAGTCGAAAGATCAGTAGCCATGATGTAAATTTGGACGTCATCCGCAAACAAATGAATTCGGCAATGTTTCAGAACACTCGGCAAGTCGTTAATGAACATTGAAAAAAGCAAAGGGCCCAAAATAGAACCTTGCGGAACACCGGATAAAATATCGACACTATCCGAGTAACAATCATCGATGCAAACAAATTGAGACCTGTTGGACAGATATGATTGCATTAAACGGACCGCAGATCTTGAGAATGAAAACTCCGATGTCAATTTGTTCAACAGTTTCGTGTGTGATACCCTATCAAAAGCCTTAGAAAAATCAATCATAAGAAGAAATGCGATACCCTTCTTGTCAATAACAGTATGTATGTCGTCATGTACTTTGAGAAAGGCAGTTGTAGTACTATGTCCTGCTCTAAACCCAGATTGAAATTCTGTCAATAAGTTGAAGTTTAATAGATGACTCTGAATTTGTGATTTGAGGATTTTTTCAAATACTTTCGATAAACTACTTAGAATGCTTATGGGTCTAAGGTTGTCGAGAGAATTTCCTGATATTTTTTTCCGAATTGGGATTACTTTGGACGATTTCCAACCACGAGGATATTTAGATGTAGAAATAATTAAGTTGAAGATGGATCTAATTTGAGAAACTATTGAAGGAAGAATCAGTCGAATAAACTGGATTGGAATATTGTCTATGCCAATTGCATTAGATTTTATAGATTTTATCGCTAAAATGACATCATGATCACTAATCGGTGAAAACTGAAATCCATGAGTATTTTGATTGATTTCCGCGTTTGTGTTATCAAAATTTCTATTACATGTAGATGAATTTATTGCCCCAATATGTTTTAGTTTGTTCCATAAGTCCTTAGAAGAGTTAGAAGAGTCGATCCTTTGGGTCACAAGATCGGATTTGGCGTTATGGATAAGTTGTGTAACTTTGTTACGTAACCGTTTATATTGGTTATGATTTACTGTCGACCTATCTGAAACCCATAAACGATATGCAATGTTACGTTCAACCATAGCCCTTTGAATTTCACTATTGAACCAAGGATTACGTTTAGGCTTGGAACGACGCAGTGGAACGAAAGAATCATGTAGATCACTCAATATTGTATTGAAAACATCAATTGCTATGTCGGAGTCAGTAATACTGTCAAGAATGGACCAATCAATTGAGTTGATGGCCCGTGTTAACCCTCCAAAGTCTACGTTCTTGTAATCTCTGTACATGAAATGGTCAGGGATTGATTTTCGTGCTATATTCAATGAGGAAAAAATTATATCGTGGTTTGAAAACGCTGGGGCTGACACTTGTTGTGCATTTAGTACAAATTCTTGGTTGGACGACAGAATCAAATCAATCAGAGAACATCCAGTTTGATGAAAATGGGTTGGGAATGAGTTTGCACAAACAAATCCGAGAGAATCAACAGAATTTTTAAATTTAAATGTTTTGTTGTAAATCTGTATTAAAATCTCCTATTATAACTGTGTTAGGATATTGTACGGATAGCTCAGATAATTGATCTAATAATAAATCAGAACAATCTGAGCTGGGAGGGTTATAAAAGATGCCTAGTAAGAATTTATCCTGTTCATATTGGATTTCAACGAATAAATATTCAGTAAGATTTGAATACTCGACACCGGATCTTAATTCTGAATTACAAAGAACTTTAAATTTCAAATCACACTTAAAATAAACACAAATTCCACCCCCACGGCCGTAGCTTCTGTCGAGTCTCAAGAGATTGTACCCATCTAGAGCGACCAAGTTGTCATTTATATCGCTTGTAAGCCAACTTTCTGTAATGCAGACAATATCTACTTTACTTTGGAAGAAACATAACTTGAATTCATTGAATTTCGACATCTGTCGGGCACATATACTTTGCATATTAATGTGGCAAATATTCAGATAATTGTTATTGAGTACACTGTTCATCACAACACGGGGAATACAACTATTTGAAAGAGCATTAGCTTGGTTATCCGGCATCTATGTTAGACATAGTAAGCGAACTTAAACAAAACTGTCCCACCCTGTTCAACATCAACAAATCAGCAATGAAAGTGAATGACAAGTAATTTAGCGAAAAACAATTCATTGATAAAATTAAAAAAACCCTAGTGCAGTTCGTGAATTCGGTTGGAACTAAGTAAATACATAATGGAAATAGGCCAACAACAGCATCAACAGCAATTTCAACAACAGCAGCAACAGCGGGTCCAGGCAGCATCGGCAGCATAGCAGAATGAGCATTTGATGAATATACTCGATGAAAGAGTGCTCATTGAATGTAAAACTTTTAGGCCGGAAGAAAACAAAGGAAAAATGAAGGAGCGGAGACACGGAAATCTACGGAAGGAATATGCAGAAATATTAAGGAAAAGGAATCTTGCAGATAACTTTCAGGAGCGGAATAAACAGAGGATTGATAAGGATGGGAGACATGGAAAAATTGTAGGAAGTAAAGAATAACTTTCAATGGATAAGGATTATGTTGGTAACTGGTTCAGCGAGAAAATTGGATTCGGTTCAGCATCAGCAGCAACTTTTGTGTAGACGATTCCACCACGCGTGAAAACGGACTGAAGCTTTCCATCCTTCTTCAGCTTTAGTGCAGCTCCCTTGATCGTACGGCCAAGCTTAGTAAGATTCTCGCTGATGTATATCCTCGATTTCGTCGCAAGTCCAAGATGTTGAAGCGAAAGATTTCGTGTTGCAAGGTATCGTCTGAAGAAATCATTACGCTCACTTTTGAAGGCAAACTGGAGTAAAATGGGAGGGGTACAACCAGCTTTCAAGGATGCTCGAGCAAGACGTTTGATAAAGGCGAGCAGAGCATTTTTCCTGCTGTATCCGAGTACAGAGCACACCGTTTCCAGAACTCCAGGAAGATCCTCAGAAGGGTGGAACGGAACCCCAAATAGCAATAAATCGTCGCTTCTCTCCATAGCAGCAGTACGTTCGGCGATAGAACAGACTTCGCTTTTTACTTTCCCCACACCATTCGCCACTGTATCAATTTGGGCTCTGCTCGTCTCTTGGAAATACTGGATTTTTTCGCGAAGAACGTTAATTTTATCTTGCAAGGAGCTTTTGCAAGTCTCGATGATTGCAATGGTTTTGTTGACCATTTCGTGGAACATGGACTGCATTCTCGCTAGAAGATCATCAAGAGATGTGACGAATTCTTGTTGTCGTTGCAGCACCAAAGTATCGCTCCCCATCATCAGTAAACAATGAGTGCAATCGGATGTGCAAAACGGTGAGTGCCGAAACTTGACAGCTGATAACGAAGATGAAACCAATGGCGCTACAAGTATGCAATATGTGTTTCGGACAACGATCAGAAAATCACATCAATATTATGCATAATCAGCTTCAAATCAGCAAAACTCCATAGGCCGCGTAGACACTACACTCGTGTGAATAGTTGAATAGCCATTCAGATCGAAACTGCAGTTAGAACGTAGCAAAAACTTCACTAAACTGCACAGGCGGCACAATCACTCACTGTACCCGATCATAGCCAGAGTCGGATTTTGATATGTTTCATACCCAATTGGGTTGTTTAGTGAATAAAATATTGCTATTTTCTATAGCCTAATCGAAAGAGCACATTTTTCTGAGTATAACGTGATTTTATTGGATTCCAACACCTTTGTTTTAATGGTTAAATCAACAAAACAGTTTTTATTTTCGTGGATAGAATGACAGTTCAATCGATAAAGTGACATTTCGACCCGAACAAAAAATTTTCTTCATACAAACTTCAAATGCATTTTAAAAATAGTTCCCGGACTCCAAAAATTATGAAATTTTGGATTTCGATTAATTTTTGGGCGGAGAATCCGATTATGAAAAAATCCGGATACCCCTAAAGAACCCAATTGTATTAGAATCTGCCAATCTCAGGTTGCGTGTACACACCAAATTTTTGGAAATGCTTTCAGCACAAAAAAATCAGCAAAATAAATTGCTGAATTTCAGCAACATTTTTGCTGAGTATCAGCACATTGTTGCTGATCAACTGTCAAAATTGCTGGATGGTTCAGCAAGTTAATAAATAATTGCTGATACTCTTTCTCTCTTCTTGGCGTAACGTCCTCATTGGGACAAAGCCTGCTTCTCAGCTTAGTGTTCTATGAGCACTTCCACAGTTATTAACTGAGAGCTTCCTCTGCCAATGACCATTTTGCATGCGTATATCGTGTGGCAGGCACGAAGATACTCTATCGTTGAGCACATAGTGGGTACCCGAGCAGGGAATGAGAACAAACCTATAACAAAATGATAACTCATTTTGTTATTGATAACAAAATGAAATCAAAACAAGTTTTCATTCCGAATTGTTTTTATTTAATATCAAATTGAGATATCATTTTGTTATCATTTCAAAAACTCAATGATAACATGATTTGATTTCAAAAAACCAAAATAGGTTTAATATGTTTTATTTATTAACATTAGGGGGATTCACTTAACAGCGTAAACTGATTAAACTGATTAAACGTCGTAATCTTCAAGGCAATCGTTGATTATTTCATTCGCAAAATCATGAAACTTTTCAAATAAGCAGAAAATTATGGCTTATGCAGCAATTTAATCTGTTTAGTGAGTACCCCTATTAATTATATTCACAAAATATTTGAGTTAAAAGAAAATCGGGTTAAATACTGTTAAGTGGAATTAGAATTTGCATCCTTTGACAGATTTCGACCTCAACTGTAAGGTCGTCTTCAGTGTCTTGTGCTTGACGCGACTTCATCATCAACAAAACATATTTGTTGAATCTACCTGAGTATTGTACTTACATATTGACACAAAATTTATAATTAGCTGATTCTGGGTAATGGTTAAAATTGATGGTCTATTGATTTAAATTTTCTTGAACTTTAAGTCTTTTTAGGGTGACTGTTTATTAACGGCAGGGTTGTTCTCTTCGTTATGAGCGGTTTTTCTTCGGCCAAATTGCCTGAAACTTGGTCGTATAGCTCAGTTTGGTTGGGAAAGATTTGAGGCCAACGTTGAATTCAACAGGTTTCAAAAAGCCTTCCATGACGAAGAAAACAAAACTGCCCAAAATACAAAAGTTTCCCTATAATAGTTATTTCAATCTAAACAATTGCCAAATATTTTAAAATTTGAACTACAGGATGATTATTTCTGCAGTTCTATATTTTAAAACTGCACCATTTGCGCTTTCGAAACTAAACAACGAGAGTTCCACAGTACTCAAATTTTTTTCACACTTTAGGTCGCTTGGCATTAAGTCATTTGGCATAATAGACGTTTGGCATAACAGTCGTTTGGCATTATACCCGATTGGCATAATGTTCATTTGGCATAATTCTAAATTAAAGACAAATGAAGTTGGATATGGCTAACCGAAGTAATTCACGATCATTTTACTGTTGAAGGTCACGTAGGGTAAAAAATATAATTTGGACATGTATGTAATTTGGACTAGCACGGCGATGTTCGTCTTGTTTCGGAGAGCTAATAAAAGTAGATAATTCTCAATATCGATTATTGGATCAAACAGACCCTATTCTGATGACTTACGTTGAAAATACGCTTCACAATTGAGAATTTATTTCAAATATTGAAAAAGTAAATTGTTTAACTAAAACCCCGCAAATGCACAAGTATGCAAGACGACATACACTTCACAGTTACATACAATATTCATCTCAAAATCGTTGAATTAATAATTGTAAGAAATTTAACAGCCTAATTGCAATGAAAAATATTCAATAAAGAAGCATTAGGCAGCCAACCTCTTAACATTTCTAGAACGCTTAATCATTTGACGAACTACATGGGGATGCTGCGCGATTGCATACTTGGAGGCGTATTCTGTGGGTCTGGCAATATTTCCTTGATTTTATCAAAAACTGTAATAGTTATCAAAATAGATGCCTGTTAAGCGGAGAAATTTGATTATTTGCAAGAAAATATTTGTTAATGTATGTATGCTGCTTCCATGATTTAGCAGTATTCATGGCTAAACATTGAGATAATTGCCCTGTCTAAATTATATATTTCTGAGGGTGTCCAAAACATATATTCGGTATCCAAAATGCAATTCTAACAGTCGATTGGGAATTGTGATTTTCTCAGCTTAAAATGCTTTTAAGGTTTTTGTCACCAGGAACGCAAAGTATACTTGTATACAATCATATTATAAGCGTATTAGTAGCTTTGCAAAATAATCAATTGCTTTCTAAGGAAGCTGGGCAACGATTTTTTCAACGTTGTCCTCAGCCTGTTCAAAATACATGAATTACCCTATTTTATCTTTATAAAGTTTTCTCGCGTGAAAAAAGATTCATTGTAGCTCCGTACCAAAATGTTGAATCCCGTGATGTTTGATACAGTTTTGAAAATAACACAGATAACTATCATACATGAAAATGATAATTGCCATTTCACTTATTGTTATGCCAAACGGCCATTTTGTCAAACGACTATTATGCCATTTGACCATTATGCCAAATGACTATGCCAAACCCGGTAGAATTAATGTAGTAAAATGTTTTTTTTCCAATCGAATGCCTTATTTTTGCAATGTGATCATTGTAGAAACTTGGGATATTGAAATGAAAAAAAAAAAAAACAATAAACTGTTAAAACTGATTTAAATTGAATTTTCAATAATTCACGAAAAGAATTATCCACTAACAGGCAGAATTCAGCAACATATGATTTGGGTTGACTATTAAGCTGATTATCTCTCATGCATCTCATAAAAATCGGGTATGGAATTGATTGGGCGGAGCTATTTCGATTCGGTCATCGGCCTATAAATATGGTACCATTTTCATAGCATGATTCATTCAATCAACGAACGTCGACACGCACGCATCCCGCAGTGCAACCAAGGAAGCATTCAACGGTCATAAAACCGACAGCGTCGCAGCGGAGTGGCTCATTCACTCCACCATCGTCGAGACAAGCGCCTCTCCACGCGCAACCGAGGTAGTGGTTTTCGGTTATAAAACCGACAGCGCAACATCGGAGTGGCTCATTCAGTCAACGAACGTCGACACGCATGCATCCCGCAGTGCAACCAAGGAAGCAGTCATCGGTCATAACACCGACAGCGTCGCAGCGGAGTGGCTCATCCACTCCACCATCGTCGAGACAAGCGCCTCCCCACGTGCAACCGAGGCAGTGGTTTTCGGTTATAAAACCGACAGCGTCACAGCGGAGTGACTCATTCTGCCAACGGACGTCGGTACGAAGGCATTTCCCAGTCTAGAGTCTAGAGTTATCAGAAATTTTCCTTGAGTTATTCAGAAATATTCCATCATCCACAAGAGTTATTGGAAAACAATTTTCTACGCAGTTCCCAAATCAATCCCGCCAATCAAACAGATCGGCATGGAAGACAGCGGACAAAAAGCCGTGCTACCGCCACGGCTGAGGAATCCAACCGAAAATTTCGACAATCATTTTTCCCCGGTAACAAGGGAAAGAGCTGAGAAGCCGAATACGACTCAATTCGTTGCTAGATGAGGACATCATATCCGATTTCAATACAATTTTTCTTCGTGTAGGCTCATGTTAGAAATGACTGATTGAATGTTAATGTTACAATCGATAATACTACGCCATTAACCCTCGAGCGATCGCGTTGTTGTATTTTGTATAACACGTTGAAAAAATCTCGCTTTTTGTACTCAGCATTAGCGTGGTGCTGACGCAGGTAGCCAACCGCGCGAGTTACGGAAGGTTAAAAGGGGTCATATTCTGTTGATATCGTGTCAAACAAAACAAGTTTTCAATCACGAGATTCTTTTGAATTTAAAATAAAATCTCATTAAAATTCATGTAAATTAATGCCTAATAACATATCAAAATGAATACTGAGTTTGTTATTATTTTTTAGTTATTATTCTATAGATTTGATAACTCCCTGAGAACTGCGTATGATATCAAGTCGTAAAATGTGAATAACAAAATGAGATATCAATTTGTTATCAATGAGAACTCATTCTGTTTTCAATAAGATATTCCAGTACATTATTGTGTTATCATTTTTGTTATGTTAACACTTAAGTCATACAAAATGAAAACTCACTTTGTTATCAAAATTCGTGATATCTAAATAACTCAATTTGTTTTCAATTAGTTCTCATTCCCTGCTCGGGTAAGGTGCGATGCAAAGAGATAAGAGATCGGATAAGCGTCGAAGCACACTCTGTGGAAACTATATGCAGAACGCATGAACCGTACATAGTAGATGAGTTGCGATGAGTGCGGAGATGCGATGGAGCTGCTTCGACGCATGTGAACGTAAGAGAACGCAAGAGAATGCTTGTCGGGTATGGATTTTATGATGGCGCTCGTTGTGTATGTAAAGCAATGCGGATTTAATGTGTTGGGAATGCTAGTAGGTAATATAAAATGCGTTAATATGTTGTTGATTTTAAATATAACTCAATGCTTTTTCACATGACTTGCATTTTGATGAACCAGACGTAATAAAAATGTATCATACTGTCTATCGATCGCCATGTAAAATAACATATTTCATTGCATATAAAATAGTATTCCATCAAATCGTTTAAGTTTTTTACAGCATATTTTTGTTATTATATGTGTATAAAAAACATTTTATTTTCTATGTTCGGGATTTAAATGAAGTGATCAATGTTTGATATGATCGTTTGTTCAGTGCATGCTATTCATGTGCAAGTTAGAAAGTTTAAGGGTTTTATGGTATTCAACTCAATTGCTAAAAGGATTCTGATTGAGAGGTTCTGCTTTTTTCTTTGTCAGGCAAAACTAGAAAAGAGTGTGACATCGATTTCGATTGATACTCTTTTACCTAATATATGATGAATATTGTGTACTTGAGTGTCTACTCAAAATAAAATTCCTTGAGTTTTCCAGGTTTTTCCAGATGAAATTTTGAAAGTTTATAATTAAAAAAAAACCCAAATTTTCTAAAAATTATAAAGGGTGACTTAGGGTTTCATCGCCAGCTTTTTTCTCTTCGTCATGAGGGTTTATGCCGGTCAAATTGCCTGAAACTTGATCATATTCAATTTGGTTGGGAAGGATTTGATGCCAACTCTGAGTTCAACAGGTTTCAAAAAACCCCCCATGACGAAGAGAACAAAACTGCCGAAAATACGTAAGCTCCCCTACTCTTCAAAAATTCTTTCAATATTTCTGAGCATTATTCCTGGAATTTCTTCCAAAGTATCTTCCTGGCTTTCCGCAAGATTCTTTCACACGAGATATCTGTTTGAGTACGTCCCGATATTTCTTGCAAAGGTTTTCCGATATACTAGAGATTCTCGCTGGATTCTTCCTGAAGATCCATCCAAAACTATTCAAAGTTTCTTCAAGAATGTCGTAGCCATGCGGTTAGAGTCCGGGTGGATGAGGGTTCGATTCCCGCTCCGACCGATGAAAATAGCTTCTTATCCGTAGCCACTCCGTGTTAAGTTTCGTTCAATCGGTACAGCCGCCGGCTGAAGCCAGTGTCCATGCTTTTTTTACGGTTTTCCGGGACAGTTATCCATAAACTATTGGATTTTTACCGATAGTTTTCCGATATTCCTCTTGTTTTCCTCGCGGAACTTCGTCCGCAGCTGCTTTCAAGATTCTATATGGTTTTCAGAATTCCTCCTTGGATGTCCTCAATATTTTTTCTCGGGATTACTATTATCTCGAACTTTTTTCAAGATTGTAACGAATGTAAGAGTTCCTGACCTTCAGCAGCTTAAGCGCCACTCTCCGCGGGGAGAGACTGCTGAGGCTGTTTGGGGGCCCGGCTGAGGCTCTTTCAATAGGGCGGGTTAATAGACCGCTCAAACACTCGACAACATTCCAACGAATCCCAAAATGCAGCCAAAAATTGTTAAATACTAATTCAAAGATACTATTAGATTGAAAACAGAAAACTAAGTGAAGAAGAACCCAAGATCCAAATGATAGCCAAACTGGAAGTAACTAAAAATGATCGAACAAGGTCCGTTGGATTCGTCAACCTTCCTAAACGAACTCCAAGCTTGCTTCAAAATTCATATATTTAAAATTCAACGCAAATTACTACAGAGGCCTATACGCAAGCTATATGAAAGGTGACGTCACGCAACTACTTATTCCTGTTCTGCTTAGAATCTATAATCTTCTTAAAACTAGGGATACAAAATTGTTCTGACCTTAGTTCAATGGCTTCGGCCGGGTACAACCTTCCGACGAAATCCCTCGAAGCAGACTCCTCGGCGCACGACTCTAATTTCTCGGCATCGGATTTCAAATATGACTTGCATGCAAGACCGTCCCCGTTGTTCGCTGCTCGCGATTGCTCACGATGCTGGATGCTGTTGGGACAGAGACACTAACACTCACGTATCACCGCGCGTAGCCTAAACTTCAACGTGATTCGTGTCGAGATACAACGGTGTAACGCCGGTGGTGTATCTGCCCGACTCCGATGCGATGTTGTAGGCTCTCGGAGTATGGACAATGTCACGCGTAGGCTGGATTGTCGCACCACGAGAATTGGGCATGGACCGTGTGACACGAGGCGGTGGGCGGTGATTGGGAGGTGGTGGTTTGGAGCGGCGTCCTCGTTTTCCGTGAGTGGCTCACTCGCCGATCGAGCACTAGGGTGGCACCTCAATCACGGAGAGATGGTTTCTTTCCAAACCTGGGAAAATACCCGCATTGATCAGCGAGTATTCTGATCAATGGGTTTCCGATAAATTAGCCCATGAATAGTTATTAAATTGCCGTTGGGCTTACCGTCTCTTGTCCGTGGCTTGATTCTCGGACAGTCCCAGTACAGCTATTTTCTTCTTAGTTCGTTCTTCAAACTATTATTAATTGGAAAAGCCAAATAATTATAAACTTTGTTTTGAACAAACTAATTTTAAACTTTGCAACTTACAACAAATTGAAGAAATTCACATTTCAATCGGCACAATGCCTATCAATTTCCTTTCCACTGACTTTGAATTCAATTGGCACAGGTACTAACTTTTCTTCAGGAAATACGTCTAGTCTTGTCGACGAGTCGTTAAGAACTTATTCGATCAACGCGAACAAATAATCGCCGCATCTAAATGGGGATCAGCTATCTATCTTGACTAGAACACAATCTCTTTTGTGAAATTTCGATCGTGCATCCTTCTCACGCCTACACTGCATTGTTTGATTTTTTTGCGCATCTAATTTGCATTCGCGAAATACTAATCAGCCTTGCATTAGCATTTAATCTCATTTTTGCGCATTAGATATTTCACCGGAATGAGATCTTGAGTGGAGGCACTCACAGATTCAAATTCACGAAAGCTTCAGGGGTCTCGTCGCTTTCCGTAAGAGTTCGCTTTAGTAACTTTTGGGTCAGGCAAGTACAGCTAAAATCTGGATATACGTTTTTGTTACATTCGTCGATGCTTAGTTATAAAAATTTTTAAATTTAAAATTTAAAAATTTTTATAGGGAAAAGATTGCTTATTGATTTGTATCTACCTCTTGGTCATGATTTACTATAATTTACTTTTAATATTTTTACTATTATTGAATTCTGCTCAACATCAAACTTATCATTGTTCATCAAAATCTAATTCACACAAAATGTTTTATTTATGGATTTGAAGTTTCCTCTTGGATATTCTGAACCTTTCTATACTCCTTCCATTTTCCCAATCTTTTTCTCAAACACAATTCTCATTGTAGACCAACTAACATCAGAAATATCTGATCAATATTCTAACAATCGAACCAACTGACTTCAGATTCATCTGAAAAATCATATTTATTGCTAACCAAATGACTCCAATCATAATTGGAAAACTAACCTTCGGATAATGATCCGAAAACACCTACACTTATTCCAACTTACTCCAATAATAATTGGAAATAGTTTATTTTTGAATCACCCTAATTCCTAAGAACTCATTCTCGCGCTACAAACACGCCCGAAACTCACTTTGCGTCCAAAGCTTTCCTTTTCAGAATACCTAGAGAAAACATCGCAACTGAGAAAACAATGTAGCAAAACAAATAACTGTCAAAGTGGTCGATGATGGGTAAAATTAAAAGTTGATTGGGAAGTGAAAACTATCGTAACTTTGTACTGTATCAAAGTAAATCCGGGCTATTAAAACTACATTGAAAGTGGTGTATGGTATACTATTGTGAAAGAGGTGGTGTAACTGACTGATTCAATCTTACAGGTGAGTTAATTGATGATTCTATCACCTTTTAAGGCTTTTTACGGCATCATCAGCGTCGGCAGCCATGTTGGATATGAGGGTCGAAATTTCAAAGTGATAATTCTCTACCACCAAAGCGAATATTCATATGAAAAAGTATCATCCTATATGCTCACTCGCAGTGATTACGATGATACTTTTTCAGCTGCGTTGCTGCAAAATTGACAGTTTTTTATCACTTCAAAATCGCGAGGCAAACAATCATTGAAAAGCAAAAAGTCAATGATTCGTTTGAAAGCTTAGTGATGCATCATGACACCTTAATCCTATGCTTATTCTCGTTTGTTTACCTATTCTAGATGTGTAAAATGGATTGGATGGTGGATTATTCGACGAGGAAACACAACAGTGACATCTCAATCGGGAAAATGATGCCTCTGAGGAGTATTTTTGAAGCGAGTTGCTGTGGTTTGATGGAGCTGAGCTCGGACATCAACATAGCCTGCGAATGATAGATCGCATGACCTGGACGTGAGGAAACAATAATATGACATCTCGAACGCCGGAATAAACCTCTGGAGAGTATTTTCATTAGATGTTGTCTAGTTGTTTTTGTGTACTCGTTGGTGACACCGTCATAGCTTGAACTCTTAGAGACGTTTTAGAAACGATCCGTGGTATGTTCCTGGGATTCTTTTCCCTTCTAGCGTTTCTAAGACGTATGTATTTGTCCCTAACACATCTGCTACTCGTACTCTACTAAATTTGTTGGCCAGTTTCCCTACAAAGTGTTGTCCCTTGTCCGATAGATGAACGTTTTTCTTGTATACTTCTTCGCCTTTCTGAAAGGTATGTGCTTTGTTGGCTCGGAGGTTATAGGGTTGTGAATAGCGCTGATAAGCTTTCATCAGATTCTTTCTGACGATAGAAAACAGATCTTTCATGTCTTCGCCGAGCTGGGCGGGATTTTGATCAGACTCTCTAAGCAGTTCATACTCAGAACCGGAGCTGACCATATTCCGGCCAAAATTTATGAAGTAGGGCGAGAAGCCGGTACTATCGTGGACTGCGGTACGTATTGCCTTTGCTATTTGATGTACGGATTTGTCCCATTCACGGTGGTCCTTCTGTTGGTTGAGAGAGCATCGTATGGCCGTCACAATGACCCGATTCACCCTCTCCGTGGGGTTCGGACTAGGATGATAGACAGCCAAGTTCCAATGTGTCACCTGGTATTTTCGTAAGAGGTTCTCGAAGAGTTCCGAAGTGAACACCTTAGCATTGTCGGTAATGCATACAGCTGGGGCACCGAATAAGTTAAAGACGAGATTCTCAACGAAGGTACAAACGGCAGTGGAGGTTGCAGCGTGCATACACTGGACTACTACAAACTTAGAAAAGAAATCACAGACTACTAATAGCCACATATTCCCTTTCTTGGACCTAGGGTATGGACCAAGAAAGTCCATTGAAATCATCTCCCATGGTCGGGAGCAGATCTTCGGCTTACCACAGATCGGAGTGACATTAGTATTTGGTGTCTTAGATTCTTTGCAAACGGCGCAACTATGACAAAACCGTTTGATATCTGAGGCCATGCGAGGCCAATAGTAGCGTTCGCGGACCTTTGCCAACGTCTTTAAGAAGCCCAAATGTGCTTCTTCGTGGGTAGAACGGATGATATCTTTTCGATCGATTGAGGGGACTAAATATTTCCAACGAAATCCAGGGTCTTCGGGAATAGTAGTGTTTGTGACGAACTTGAAAATCTTGCCATCAGTGATTCTAAAGTCTGGGTATCGACTCGGGTACTTGGTGATCATATCCTTCAACTGAACGATGTACGGATCGTCAAGGGTGACGTCAACGGTGTTTATAGCACGGGACAAGGCATCCGCTGGGATATTCTCCGAACCTTTCTTGTACTGAAGAAGAATATCGTACTTGGCGAGTTTTAACGCCCACCTGGCGATCCTCGGAGACTTGGATTCTATGGACATGCTCTGTAAAAATGTAAGACTCATCGCGTCCGTCTGTACGATGAAAGGGGTACCTTCTACAAAGTGTTTGAAGTGCTCGATACTGAGCAAGACCGCTAAACACTCTCGTTCGGTCGCACTGTACCGCCTTTGAGTGCTCGAGAGTTTCTTGGAGAAGTAAGCTATTGTCTTCCTGACTCCACCATGCATTTGGACCAGCACAGCCCCTATGGCAAGGTCTGAGCTATCCGTTTCTATAACAAACGGCAGACTGAAATCGGGATTAGCTAATACGGGTCCCGAGACTAACGCAGACTTCAGCTTCTCCAAGGCGATGTTGGCTTCTTCTGTCCAACTGAATTTACGACGATCCTTCTTGAGTAGGTTACTAATCGGTGTTACTATTTCGGAGTACTTGGCGATAAATTTTTGGTAGAATCCGGCCAAGCCGAGGAGGCGGCGGATATCTTTGACGCACTTCGGTGTAGGGTAATCCAAAATAGGCTGTATCTTACTCGCGTCCATGGACAGTCCTTGTTCCGACAAGACATATCCAAGATATTTTATCTTGGTTTGGCAAAACTTGCTTTTGGCCAGGTTGATGGTTAGACCAGCCTGTGTCAGCCTCTCTGCGACGATCCCAATTAGTCTCAGGTGTTCCTCAAGTGAATTTGATATAATAATTATATCGTCGAGGTAGACGTATACCCATGGCTCCAAATCATGTCCGATAACCCGAGCCATTAGTCTAGCCATAGTTGCAGGAGCGTTGGTGAGACCGAAGGGCATCACGGTGAACCGGAATAGACCCTTGTTGGTCCTGAAGGCCGTCTTATCTTTAGCATCTTTAGCGAGTGGCACTTGGTAATAAGATTCCGATAAATCGATGCAACTAAAATACTTCGACCGCTGGATTCTCTGGAGGATACCCATCATATTTGGGAAGGGATAATCATCCTTTTTGGTACTCTGGTTCAAGCGACGAGAGTCCAAACATATACGCCACTTCCCATTAGATTTCTTTATTGGCAGCAGCGGATTTAAGAAATCTATCGGTCCTGGACATTCTTCTATTACTCCGAGCCGCTTCATTCGCTGTACTTCGGCATCAATGACCTCTTCAACGGTCGGAGACCATCTGTATGATGGAAACCTTTTTGGTTTGGAACCAGGCAGAAGTTCGATTGGGTGTTCAATTAGAGATGTACGTCCTAATGATCCATTTTTCGTGGCCGGTAATTGTTGAACTGCTGAAAATAGGGCTTCCCGTTCCGAAGGTGTCAAGTCGTGTTCGGTCTCCAAATCTTCCGGGTTCCGTAATCGATACTCCGATACTTCGATTGTTGGGATTTCCAGGCTTTCGTCTACTGGTTGCTCTGGTCTACTTTCAATACTTGAAGAGTCCGGAGTCAACTGAAAGCACATCACTTCTTCGTCTTCGGCAAAATAGTCGTCGATCCACAGAAGATCCACGAAATTACCGGTCTCACTAATTCCTGGTTCGGTTGAGGTTGGCCCAATTAGACGGTATCCAAATGTTTCCATGAAGTCCATTCCTAAGATCAGATCTTTCTTTAATTCTGGCACTACTATGGTGGGCAGGACATGGGTTATAGTTCCAACTGATAATGGTAGGTTGACGTATCCGATGCATCTGTATGGAGTTCCATCAGCGGTGGAAACTTTAAGGCTCGAGGGTTGAATTTGCAAACCGAGTCTACCAATTAACTCAAGCGAGCTGAGAATAGATAAACTAGCTCCGGTATCCGCTAGGGCTTCTACTTGTTCCGAAAGAATATTAACCTTCAGATGTGGACATTTTCGTAGAGAGGTATTAATCGTACAAATCCGGTTGAAATAGTCGAAGTTTGGTTTGGGAATCTGAGGCGAACTAGTATTTGAGGCAGCCTGATTCCCTAAAAGCTCCTCACTTACTCGTTTTTTTCATCGTCGCTGTTCCTTTCCCCCAAGTTATGCTTGTTTGGGCATCGGAAAGCGGTCGTATCTGCGTGGCCACAAATATGGCAGAAGATTATCTTCTTCTTATCGCATTCTCGCCACATGTGTCCCTTTTGGTTGCAATTCCAGCATAACGGCTGGACTTGAGGTTTTGTCGTCGTCTCTGATTTTGATCCGATTTGCTCCAAACGTGGTTCCGTATTCCTGTCTCTGGTCCTACGAACAAATTTCTCCGTTTTGCGGTGAACTGCAAACACCTGTTCCTCTTCTTCATCGTCTCTTTCCTCTTCCGAGTCTTCTTCGGCGACGATTTGATGAACTTGTGATTTAGAGGCTCCACCGATCTGATACAGATTTGGTTCTAGGGCATCGAATTTGTAGCACATCTGTGCAAGATGCTCGATGGAGTGTATCGGCTCCAACGCTAAACGCCGTTTATAACTCATCTTCATGTTTTCGACAATCAAGTCGAATTTTTCCCTGTCGGACATTTTGTGAATCATCCGCTGGGCCAGAGTTTCTATATCCGTAAGGAAAGCACTGAATAATTCACCTGGCTTTTGCTTACGGTTTCTGAGCTCTTCCTTGATCAAACGGTCACGGTTAGGATTGTCGAACCGCATCTTCAAGTTGACTTCCAGAGCTTCCCAGGACAAGAACTTTTCTTCGTAGGTGGTGAACCAAATGTATGCGCTATCTTTAAATAAAAGATGAGCATGCATCCGTAGTTCTTCCTTGCTGATGGCGTACGACCGACACAAGATGTTAATCTGGCGCAGGAAATCCGTAACTGGGATGATATTGTTGTCTCCACTGAATTTCGGCCATTTTTCTATTATATTGCACTGTTGATGCGGCAGCCGTCGGAAGTTATTTGAAGGAGCAACGAGACCTGACGCGAATCTGGGATCATATGGATTACGGAAGTGATCAGGGGGTTGGGGGTTGGCTTCTTGTCTAGACAAAGGCCTTGGATCTACGGGAGGACGGGGAACCTGTGACAAGTTTTCATACCGAGGTCTACTATCGATTTCAGGAGTTGGAGTTCTGCGAGAGTACTGGTCCTGAGATGACAGTTGTAACGGAGGTTGGGGTTCAGCAAACCTGGTTCGACGAGCTCCGGTAATACCACGAGATATCATGGAAATCTCTGTATCGTGCAAACCTACATTTGCAATTTGATCCGCGAGTTGACTCACATCCGTATCTGGGTTCAAAGGACGACGGATTAGTCTCTCCAGGTAGGTCTTCACATAGGCTTCAATCTCCGAAGTATGGACATATTCACACATATTCCTTTCATTTCCTTCAAGGTTACGCGGGGTCGAAGAGGAAGGGGGTCGAACGGGACGTTGTTCTTGGCCGAACTCACCAATCAAGTTAGAAGGCAGCGGTGGACGAGACTGTTGCACTGGAATATCGGATGGAATAAGATTCTGCTGAGCTTGAAGAGGATACTCGGTTGACATCGGAGGTTGCGGAGCCAAACGCGGCTGTCCAAGAGAGCTGCGTAACAGGAATTCCGTTTGGACAATCGGTGGATGTCGGGAACCATTCAGGACGGTACTAGGAAGGGTTGGATCGGGTGCTTCCTTAACAATCGGCATACCACGAGCACGCGGTTGATCCTCAGAACCTTCTAGGAATGGATTTCCTAGGGATCCAGGCGCAGAGCGGCGACGGTCTGCTTCCTCAACTGTCATATACCGGTGACCTTCCGAACTGCGGGATGCAGCTACCTCAACACCTCTGAGCGATGGGTTATCGACGGATGACAACGGTGGAACAACACCTCCTACAGCGCCATCCATTTCCGTCGGATTCATTTGCGCAGGATCATTCCCAGGAGCAACGTTGTACGACCGTGCCGGCGGTGTCATATAATCGGCCAGTTGAGCCGTGGTTGGTGTCGATTCCATTGGTCTTCGAGACTGAACAGGAACCACTTTACTGGTTTGCACCACAAACGTAGCTTCACAAAAGTCCACATCAAAATATTGTTTCGCGACACTTGCAATGACGAACAATAACATTATCTGATCTTCTCGCTGCTTTTCGGATTGTGGCACGTATCGCCGAATCCTTTTGTGGTAATGAACGAGACGGGATAGACATCCATCATGATAGCCATCACGTAACAACTTTTCAATTTCTTGCAACCTGCGAGGAGTTTCCGCCAAGTCATGCTGCAGATTATAATAAGACGTCCAGACACGATTCGGATCTTCAAGAACCCGTAGAAGTTTTCGTGCAGTTCGACGTTTCGCCGAAATGAGCTCATCGGTCGACTGACCTCTAATGCTAAGCTCATAATCCAACTCCTCTTCTAAGAGTTCATTGGCATTAATTCTGTATCCATCCATGTTTAAACCAATCCAAAAACCAAAAAAAAAAAAAATAAGATAAAAAAAATCTATCTTTAATTAACTTTAAACCAGTTGTAATGTAATTTCAAAATCAATTTGTTATTCTAAACCTATCATTTCGAACCGAAATTTATCAATCCACCAGGAAACTTCAATTCAAATACCAATACTAATCATATACGAATCCAATTCAATACTTATAAACTATGAAAAGAAATAACTTCACTAATTGTATTTTGACCAAGTTATCTCAACTTTAATTCAATTCAATTCAATTCAATAACTACGAATATTTACTGGAAACTATCAATTTAATAGCGAATTTAAATATGTACTAAGAAATCAAACTATGGCAATCTATTTTCACGGCCCCACGTTGGGCGCCAAAATGTAACGAATGTAAGAGTTCCTGACCTTCAGCAGCTTAAGCGCCACTCTCCGCGGGGAGAGACTGCTGAGGCTGTTTGGGGGCCCGGCTGAGGCTCTTTCAATAGGGCGGGTTAATAGACCGCTCAAACACTCGACAACATTCCAACGAATCCCAAAATGCAGCCAAAAATTGTTAAATACTAATTCAAAGATACTATTAGATTGAAAACAGAAAACTAAGTGAAGAAGAACCCAAGATCCAAATGATAGCCAAACTGGAAGTAACTAAAAATGATCGAACAAGGTCCGTTGGATTCGTCAACCTTCCTAAACGAACTCCAAGCTTGCTTCAAAATTCATATATTTAAAATTCAACGCAAATTACTACAGAGGCCTATACGCAAGCTATATGAAAGGTGACGTCACGCAACTACTTATTCCTGTTCTGCTTAGAATCTATAATCTTCTTAAAACTAGGGATACAAAATTGTTCTGACCTTAGTTCAATGGCTTCGGCCGGGTACAACCTTCCGACGAAATCCCTCGAAGCAGACTCCTCGGCGCACGACTCTAATTTCTCGGCATCGGATTTCAAATATGACTTGCATGCAAGACCGTCCCCGTTGTTCGCTGCTCGCGATTGCTCACGATGCTGGATGCTGTTGGGACAGAGACACTAACACTCACGTATCACCGCGCGTAGCCTAAACTTCAACGTGATTCGTGTCGAGATACAACGGTGTAACGCCGGTGGTGTATCTGCCCGACTCCGATGCGATGTTGTAGGCTCTCGGAGTATGGACAATGTCACGCGTAGGCTGGATTGTCGCACCACGAGAATTGGGCATGGACCGTGTGACACGAGGCGGTGGGCGGTGATTGGGAGGTGGTGGTTTGGAGCGGCGTCCTCGTTTTCCGTGAGTGGCTCACTCGCCGATCGAGCACTAGGGTGGCACCTCAATCACGGAGAGATGGTTTCTTTCCAAACCTGGGAAAATACCCGCATTGATCAGCGAGTATTCTGATCAATGGGTTTCCGATAAATTAGCCCATGAATAGTTATTAAATTGCCGTTGGGCTTACCGTCTCTTGTCCGTGGCTTGATTTTCGGACAGTCCCAGTACAGCTATTTTCTTCTTAGTTCGTTCTTCAAACTATTATTAATTGGAAAAGCCAAATAATTATAAACTTTGTTTTGAACAAACTAATTTTAAACTTTGCAACTTACAACAAATTGAAGAAATTCACATTTCAATCGGCACAATGCCTATCAATTTCCTTTCCACTGACTTTGAATTCAATTGGCACAGGTACTAACTTTTCTTCAGGAAATACGTCTAGTCTTGTCGACGAGTCGTTAAGAACTTATTCGATCAACGCGAACAAATAATCGCCGCATCTAAATGGGGATCAGCTATCTATCTTGACTAGAACACAATCTCTTTTGTGAAATTTCGATCGTGCATCCTTCTCACGCCTACACTGCATTGTTTGATTTTTTTGCGCATCTAATTTGCATTCGCGAAATACTAATCAGCCTTGCATTAGCATTTAATCTCATTTTTTGCGCATTAGATATTTCACCGGAATGAGATCTTGAGTGGAGGCACTCACAGATTCAAATTCACGAAAGCTTCAGGGGTCTCGTCGCTTTCCGTAAGAGTTCGCTTTAGTAACTTTTGGGTCAGGCAAGTACAGCTAAAATCTGGATATACGTTTTTGTTACAAGATGTCTCATTTTTTCTCAGGTTTTTCCTGAAGTTCCTGTCGAGATTTTTTCAATAACACTTTGCGGAGTTTCTCGCAAGATTTTATATGAATTCCCTCGAATATTTCTCCATGAATTTCCTATAAGGAATTTCGTAAGTTATCTCAGGAGACATTCTGAGGAAAATCCGTAGAAGAATCCCTGCAATTACTTTGGGAGAAATTCCTGAAGGAATATCCAGAATCTCGGGACAATTTCTGGTAAAGATTCCGGGAAGAATTTTGGGAATAATGCACAGAATATCTGTAAAAACTCTCAGGTGGATCACTATAAGAAATCCGGTACAACTACAAGAAACAGCCTGGCTCTGAAAATATGCAAGAGAAGAATTCAATAAGAAATATCAGCAATAGCTCCTGTAGAAATCCCAGAAGGCACTCTGAAAAAAAATCTTAGGGGAAAATCCAGGGTATTTTAATTAGGAAAAGCTCTGAGAGACATCTCATGACCAACATCGGAAGGAATCTTCTGAGTGAAGTTCCAGGAGATACTCCGAGAAAAATCTCAGGTAAAACTTCAAAATAAACATCGCAAAAACTTTTAACAAATTCCTGTAGGAGACCAGGAAGAACGTCTCGAAGAAAGCCCAAAGCAATGGTTTGAAGATATCACAGGAAAAAATAAAAGAAATCTCTTGAGGAACTCTTGCAGTAAATTCGTGAAAACTCCTTCAGAAATCCTTGGAGAAACTTTAGTAGGAACCCCAGGAATAACTTCTTTAGCAACTCTGAAAAACGTTCTGTGAAGATCTTCTGGGGAAGTCCCAAGAGGAACATCGGAAGAAATCGGGTAAAATTTTCGTGAGGATTGCCGAAAGAAATTCCACGATTTATCCCGACAGACATTCTTATAGAGTATTCGGAATAAATTCTGGTAGAAATCCTACGAAGATTTCTTTGAGCAAAACACTGGAGGAACTCTGAGAAGAAATAGCATCCCCGTGAAAAACTCCAGGAGAAATCGGTTGGAATTCAGGAATACTGGAAGGTATACATTTCCCGAAAAAATCAAAAAGGAATACCAAGAAAAATAGCGTCAAAAATGCGGAATGAAATTTTATAAGAAATCCTGGGAGACATTCCAGGAGATATTGTTAAAGAAGTTCCAGAAAGAAATTCTGACGGAATTTCTGGAAAAAAAATCCGTGTAGCGAAATTTCTATTTGAATTTTTACTACCAGGTTCATACGACCCAATGATTTTTTTAGGAGTAAAATTTCTTTGAGTACACACTAAGATCAGCTCGGTATTTTTCCCATCTTTTTACTGAGTTCTCAACAGCAGATTTAACTCGGTACGCTCGGTTGTTTCTTTTGCGGATATTCTGTAAATGAGTTACCGAGCTCAGATAATAAACTGTCAAAAGTTACTGATACACGGTAAATATCGTTACTGGTGAACGGTAAATACGATTACCGAGTGTACCGAGATAAATCTGCTGTTGAAAACTCAGTAAAAAGATGGAAAAAATACTGAACTCAGTGAAAAAATTACTGAGCTGGAACATCTGAATCTTAGTGTGTACTCAAGAAATTCCCTAAGTATTCAAGGTTTTTCCCTGTTAAAAAAAATTCCCTGAGGATTCCCGGTTTTCCTGGTTTTTCCAGGTAGTAGACACCCTAGAGACATCTTTTCTCGTAGATGTCGCCGAAAATTTTGTAATAAAAAAAATCTATATCCTTAAATAATACATACTTGCCGAATTTTTGTTTCTTTTGGCCGAGATCAGCACAATAAAGTAATGTTTTAATGCCGAAAATCAGTATAACAGTCTCATATTGATTTAAATTGAAATCAACACTCAGATAGCTCAGTCCGGAAAGTAAAAATATGTGTATACATAAAGACATCCCTCACGCGGATATAATTACATTTTATACATTCTTTTATCAAATAATTAATTCAATAATCTCAATCTTGTACAGTTACACCAGATTTGTTTTTTGAACTGGTCAGTTTTTGCTATTGCAACAGGATCAAAACTGACTAAGTTATAGCAAAAAAAAAACGGCCCGCGCAAAACAAAAAGCAGGTGCATTTAATCTTTCCGCTCTTACAGATGAAACGATCATTTCACTACCCACATCCAAAGAAGCGCTTCAACATACAAACGACTTCATCGATCAAATCACGCGAGTCGTTGATGCGCACGAAATAGGCGAAAAAGGATGTGAAAACAACATGCGCACCCTCATTGAAAACCTCATGCACTATGGCCTACCAAACTTCCCTCTTCTCATCTCATAACTTATCGCATCCGATCGCATCTCACCTTACCCACTATGGTCACAGCCTATGCCCAAGGAAGTAATTGCTGATACATACTCAGTAAATTCGTATTGCTGAATGAAATCAGCACAAAAAAAATCAGCAAAATTTGCTGAAACCAGCAAACAAAATTTGCAGTGTAGATATGTCGAAATTACATTTGAAAGTCAAAATCGTCAAGAAGCAACAAGGACAGTTAGGCTGTGACCATAGTGGGTAAGGTGAGATGCGATCGGATGCGATAAGTTATGAGATGAGAAGAGGGATGTTTGATAGGCCATAGTGCATGAGGTTTTCAATGAGGGTGCGCATGTTGTTTTCACATCCTTTTCGCCTGTTTCGTGCGCATCAACGACTCGCGTGATTTGATCGATGAAGTCGCTTGTATGTTGAAGCGCTTCTTTGGATGTGGGTAGTGAAATGATCGTTTCATCTATAAGAGCGGAAAGATAAAATGCACCCGCTTTTTGTTTTGCGCGGGCCGTTTTTTTTTTGCTATAACTTAGTCAGTTTTGATCCTGTTGCAATTTCAAAAACCGACCAGTTCAAAAAATATCTTGTGTAACTGTACAAGATTGAGATTATTGAATTAATTATTTGAGAAAAGAATGTATAACATGTAATTATATCCGCGTGATGTCTTTATGTATACACATATTTTTACTTTCCGAACTGGGCTATCTGAGTGTTGATTTCAATTTAAATCAATATGAGACTGTTTTACTGATTTTCGGCATTAAAACATTACTTGATTGTGCTGACCTCGGCAAAAAGAAACAAAAATTCGGCAAGTATGTATTATTGGGTATAGGTTTTTTTATTACAAAATTTTCGGCGATATCTACTAGTAAAGATGTCTCTAATAAGTACACAATATTCATCATAAGGACTGTATCGTTAATTATGAGTACACCTTTGAGGCCCTGCATTAAAAAGACTAAGTTTTATTTTGACAACTGCTGTGTGTGTTGCTAGCGTTGTAAACAAAAGATAGCCTTCATTAAAAGTTAAAGTTGTTTCTCAAGTGGAGCAACGCGAGTGTTTACGGATGAGAAGCGAAAATCGATTGTGACCAGGTACTGCTATGAAAAATGATTATCACAAAGAAAATTAGCAAAAGTTGGAGGTGTTAACGTGTTTTCTGTCCAAAATGCTGTCAAACGATTCGGTATGCGTAACACACTGATAGACTCACCCGGACGGGACAGAAAAACAGGTGGAAAACAAAATTTGCAAAATCTTCAAAAGAAAAAAGGATGTATTCATCATAGATTGCGCAAAAAAGTGTGGAACGACTATTGTGGATTTGGAAGAAAACCGAAGAATGAGCATCGCTCAAACTTCACTGCATTACTAGCGAACTTAAGGTGAGATGAGACGGGCTCACCAAGGTACTCAGAAACATTTTTCCGTTGTGAATACAAAAACCAATTTCACATAAAATTCCGGACTTGCTAACTTATTGTACCCATGCGCTTACTGTTTTCAGTAAACAAACACTTTCCAGTTTGAGTTTTCGCAAAAAAAGCAAAAAAAAAATACCGAAATGATTTGTCCTATTAACAGCGGCTAGCGTACGGTTTCATCTTAACCACCAACACCACATGCTCACTCACGCAAAATTTGGCGCGCTCGCACTGACAGACCCCCAGGTAGGATAAACTCGTGACTGTCGACACCGCGTCGGACTGAAAACGAAAACATCAGGGATGCATGTCGGGTCGGATGAGAAATGACAAAAAGTTCGCTGAAAACTTCGCTTCGCTAGTCCAACGGGCCTTTTCATTTGACGTCTTGAATCAGCTGATTTTTCGGGCCTTTGACAGTTCTCCTATGAAAATGACAGTTTAGCGTTTGCCCCTTTGTTCGGCAGTTGTAAACAGTGGCATACAGGAACCTGTCAGCTGAAAAGGCCTACTGGCGAACTCCGATTTGGTGCTGCGAGGTCAATATCGGTATGGTTCAGCGCGCCAAGGAGCGTAATTCCCTGAAGACTTACCCAAAACAGAAATTTCAAAAAAAAAAAAAAACAGTCAAATTCTGGCGGATTATGTGAAAACTCGGGCTCGGAAACTGTACGACGATGTTTTGAGCAAAAATTACATGTGCATAATCATGGATGATGAAACGTATGTAATATTGGACAACAAGGCACTTCCAGGGGTACAGTTTTTCACTGTGAAGCATGGCACTCATGTTCCGAATTCGGAGAAATCGATTTTTTGCAAAAAAGTTGGGAAAATGTATTCGTTTGGCAAGCAATTTGTCAAAGTTGTATGAAATCGTCACCTCTCTTCACCGTCCCAAGTATGAACGTCGAAACATACCGGAAGGAATGCCTCCAGAAATCAATTCTGCCACTCATCTGAAAGCACAAAGCCCCAACATTATTTAGATTGGATTTGGCATCCTTTTACTATGCGCGTGACACCTTCGACTGGTATGAAGAAAACAATGTCCAATTTGTGGAAAAGGAAATGAACCCTTCAAATTGCCCGCAAATTAGGCACATTAAGAAGTATTTGGCTTTGATGAAAGGGAAACTACGGCAAAAGGATAGAGGAGCAGAGGACGTCATCAAATTCAAGAAAAACTGGGCCAACCCAAGCAAAACCATCGACGGAACGGTTGTCCAAAACCTTATGAAGAACACCAAGAAGAAGGTGCGAAAGCTGGCAAGATCCACGAAAAGTTAAATATAAAATGATACCATGGGCTTTTCTGACGGTTAATAAACAATGTAATTGAATTTAATTTACAAAGCAAATAAAACATTTTCAGATGCAGCAATTTTCAGGTGTACTCATAATTAACGATACAGTCCTTATATTAGGTAAAAGAGTATCAATCGAAATTGATGTCACACTCTTTTCGTTAAGGGTTTTGCCTGACAAAGAAAAAGCAGAACTTTTCAATCAGAATCCTTTTAGCAATTAAGTTGAATACCATAAAACCGTAAACTTTCTAACTTGCACATGAATAACATGCACTGAACAAACGACCATATCAAACATTGATCACTTGATTCAAATCACGAACAGAAAAATAAAATGTTTTCTTATACACATATAATAACAAAATTATGATGTAAAAAACTTAAACGATTTGATGGAATACTATTTTATATGTAACTAGCTGTCCCGGCAAACGTTGTCTTGCCAAGCTGTGGTGGTTTGACAATTGTTGAGCTCAAACGTCACCGCACTCTAGATTGGTTTCATTTTGATCGTGTTGATTTTCTTCCCAGCTCACCAAAATCAGTGTTTTATCAATTTTCTTACTTTTCTAGCTGATTTTCGTAACTTTTTTTACATATAAACACACCCACCTCGAATACGAATCGAACCATGCAAGACTCATGCTGATCGGTCCACCCGTTCTTGAGTTTTGTTGCCTCAAAGGAACTTCGAACTCATTTTTATATATATAGATGAAATATGTTATTTTACATGGTGATCGATAGACAGTATGATTAATTTTTATTACGTCTGGTCCATCAAAATGCATGTCATGTGAAAAAGCATTGAGTAATGTTTAAAAACAACAACATATTAACGCATTTTATATTACCTACTAGCATTCCCAACTCATTGAATCCGCATTGCTTTACATACACAACGAGCGCAATCATAAAATCCATACCCGACAAGCATTCTCTTGCGTTCTCTTGCGATCACATGCGTCGAAGCAGCTCCATCGCATCTGCGCACTCATCGCAACTCATCTACTATGTTCGGTTCATGCGTTCTGCATATAGTCCACTGCACGAACTTATGCTGGCCTGCTTACTCTTACCGCAAATTTGACGTTTGAGCGGTGCCGACACCTCTCAAACGTCAAATTTCGTGTGAGAGTAAGCAAGCCAGCATAAATTCGTGCAGTGGACCATAGTTTCCACAGAGTGTGCTTCGCCTCTTATCCGATCTCTTTTCTCTTTGCATCGCACCTCAGCCACTATGTGTTCAACGTTAGGTATGCGTGGATGGCAGTGTAGAAAAAGAGCCATGCAGATGATAATCCGGAAGTTCGTGCTCAGAGTAGGCGGCGAAACAGTTTGATCAAATTTGACATCAGTTTTGTGAAATAGCTTGCCACAAGCAGAAGTGTCTCAAGATGGTTCCTCCAGTGCTCATTCCTGTAAGTCCGGAAGTTCCTGAATCTAGTGCTCGTGCGCTACGGGCGCTTAACCTACTGATTGCTTCAAAATTACGCTAATGGATCCTATCTGGTGTGGTCTTTTTCTACTGGTTAATCTGCTATGCCATCGGAAAGCGCCCGACATGAGATTCTCATTCTACCACAGGCGAGAGGCCACGTCGAGTCTGACCTCGGACCGAACAATAAAATGGTGCCTGAAGCCCGCAGAATGTAAGTAATAATTAAAAGCTGATGATTTTGTTGACAAACGCTAGACATAAATGTGAATCAAATTTTTTAAAATGAGGGTTTTCCCTGGCAACGGCCACACTTCTGAATATGATCAAGTAAAATCTGCGGGCACTAGTTTATAGTTATCTGTGTACTGTCATGTTTTGGTTGCTGTGTGCAGGGATGAAAGTAAAAATTATTAGAATTCGAAAGTGGTTACGTCCGTAAACAAAAATGAGGGTGTATATTTTATTCCTGTAAAACAAAAGCAAGATGACACTGAAAATGCGAGCTACGGGTTGGATTACTCACCTGTAAAATCGCTGATGCTGGAAAAATCACCAAAGTGGTTCCAAAGTGCTTTGATTTCAGACCTGTATTCAAAATTATTATTTAAAATTATTATTAAAAGCTATATAAGCTATTCTGAGATGGAAAGCATTTCCTAAGGAAGTATCCTGCTGTGTTTGCCATACAAAATACAATAACACTAGCAAACCAGATAATAATTAACCACGAGGCCATCTACTAAATTTTGATTAGAGTAACTGTAATTCACATCTTCTTGGCAAACAACTACCACAAAGCTCCAACGTGGTTGAACAGCACGAAGCCAAGCGACTAGGTAGGTATCGCAAACAAATGTGAACGGAAACCCACTCACAAGACTCAACGACTTCAACGACGACGACGACGACGACGGATGACCCGGGCGATGAAAAGGCGAACTAAACCGCATACGCTTTGGTTCCGGAATGCCACGAAACGCTACTAATGCCTTTGTAACTAAGCTTCGTTGGTTCTCGACCTACGCCAGTATCTGGCAAAGTGCATCACTGCACTCGCTGGCGCAAGAAGAGATTCATTTGTGTCTTTCTATGATGCAGGTTCCTCAACCGTCCGGATTGTGGCTCACGCTGCTTTAGGTTGATTCCAAAGGGTTCTCGAAATTTAGAGTATTCAGAGATTCTTCGGCACTACCTGAGACCAGATTATTCAAACTTTAATGTACTTTAATTAGTAGTAAAATCTGTATGTTTTGTATATTGTATGTTTTTATATACGGCATCAGTTGATAACCTCTGCTGCAGAGGATGGCCATCGTTTAGTAGTTGATACCAAGAACATCATCGTTCCAGACATCGCCATCGCCGCCGTGCCGTTTCGACCGTGAAAGGAGAATTCCCGGATCCAAAGGGGAGTGCTTATTTAGCATTAATATGCCATCAAAATTCAAACAACTCTGATCGTAGACGCAACCTCTTCCGCTGCTGCTGGCAGTTAGTTGTTGGTATCTGGCCAGTTGCTCGGGTGATATGGCAGGCAGCCAGTCAACCAGCCAGCCCACAGAGTACGCCAATAACGAGAAGAACAATAGCAAGAATCCTAAACCGAACGCGTAACTTCTCACGTACAACAGCGGATCTTCCGACACCAGCCAGCGACGACGACGACGGCAACCGACTGCTCCCGGGCCGGGGCTTCCGGCTCGGTAGTAGCAAATTTGTCTATAACGTGTGAGATATGTGGGTGATATTGGTTGGTTGGAAGTGTTGACTCCGGATGAGTGCGCTTCAAGTAAAGATTATATATTGCAGTTATTTCGACGGTTTCACAGGCTTTGAAGTTATAACTTGGAATTCGTGTAGAGATTGTGGTTGTACAAAAGTATAGCATTATCATTGTATGTACATACTACGTAGTAAATAAGGTTTTTTTTTTTTGTGCAATTTTCTACGACTAAGACATTTTCTAGTTTTGATTTTTAGTATCGGTATCACATAAATTATAGCTTTCATAATTGTACTATAATTGAAAGCCTAGGATATTGTTAGCAACACGAAAAATGCAAATACTACTTCTACTACTAATGCAAATTTACTACATAATAATACAAGAAATCGCGTTAAGTTGTGTATCATACAGCTAAAACTGGTTCATCCGTTAGAAGGGAAACTATTTGTTTACAGACACATTCCACGCACCTCTACGCCAAGGGTGTGAAATATCAAAGTGAATGTTTCGCCCCAAGCTTTCCAGCATATGAAAAAGGGTAGATTCAATCTAAGGAAAACCATTTGTTTTACTTAAAATTTGACTGATTACGTATTTAAATAGCTAGGTGAAGTAATAGAATTTTATGTAAGAAAAATGAAATTTTTCATTGATAATTTTCAAATATGCCTGCTGGCACGATAAAGTTCGAAAACGTAACTATTTTTTAAAAATGTAGTATAACAACGTATATTTTATACACCCAAAGGACACTTTTCATAAAAATGGGTTTTGATATGTTTTAAGCACTGTTTGCAATAGCCGCAATTTAATGGTGTCCCGTTACGAAAATAGTATATTTGTTGTAAAAGCGAATTTATTACAAACTTTAGAAAAATGATTTTCAGGATTCTCTTAGTCAAGGATGGAAGAAAATCACTTCTAATGATAAATGATACACCATACGAACAATCAAAGATAACCGTTGCTCTTACGGTAGCATGATACGACACCCTCGCGTTGTGCTCGTATCACAGAGCAATCAAACATCTGATGCACGCTTTATCACGGGATCTACCGTTATCGGATCATGTTACAAGTCGCGATAAACTTTATTCATCACGATTATGGCCACTTTTGCACCCGGAACCAAAATTTATGATCCAGAATATTACATTCATATGCAGATCGTGAGCTTCAGCAATAAGAATGCACAAAAAGTGATCGAAAATTGAAATTTATCATTTCGAATCCATGATAACGATCGCATCGCGGCCGCACATGCCGAGCGATTCATTATTCGCGGAGCATGGTTTGTTATGAATGCTTGACGACAAAATTCTATCGTTGTTGCTATGATCGCGCGATGCCTTTCAACCGCGACACATTTGGGATCCTATCATGATCACTAGACTCGTGGAGACCTTTCATCCAACATATGGGTTACCTTGATCGACGCGTTATCTTAGGCGTTACAGTGGGTGCGTAGATTTGGTGTCCCGTTACGAAAATTTTAAAGACATTCATAAGTGGATGAATAAGTTTGGTTTGATCAAGTATTTAACCAAAAATCTGTAACCATGATGAAATGATATTATAGGGTGTATATATTTTCATTATCCTTCTTGGTGTAACGCCCCTACTGGAACAAAGCCCACTTCTCAGCTCTCCACGGAAACTACGTAAACAAAGGGCACTTATTCTGGTGGATCAGTATAAAAAGTGATGTTTTATTAAGTTTTGTGATGACAGCATACTCTTTAAAAGCTATAACCTTTTTAACATGTCTTATGAATTTCCACCATGATGTATAAAAAGGTTTATAGAATCACACAGCGTTCAAAACTTGAAGATCCCGAAGTGATGGTTGGCATTCCTTCTTTACCCCGTTCATCACCGTATACATAATTTACTTTTATGACGACAAACATATTTTAAAGCTTATGTTCTTATTAAAAAAAAAAGTGTAAAATGCATCGCGAAAATGGCGTAGCATTACTTTTTGTGATAACATAAATCAGTAACCGTTGATTGAAAGTCTAGCGACCTCCCTCTTGTCGTTTTGGTTGACATCTTTTTTTTTCTTCTCGAAATCCGTTTGTTTGTATCGTTACTGGTTGTTAGGTAAATATCAACGGAAAGCCACCATACTCCCATCCTCTCCACAAAAAACTTTGTTCTCTCTAACCTCGACCAAACGGCAAGTTCAACGGTTCCCCAAAACTAACATAGCATAAAAGAAAAATCCCCTTTAAAATGTAAAATTTATTTCAACGAAAAAATTGGCTCCTTTATTCTCAAGGCGCATGAGCCTTCCAATAAAGGATTAAAGCAACATGCGACATATGCTTGAAAAGACTGTGTTGGAAGAATATACTATAGATATCATTGTACCTTCTTCGGATCATTATAATGTAGAATGTGGAAAAACCGATAAGTTAGATACGTCGCACAACCATAGTTTTGGAGATACAATTAAACTTCACGTACCGACCCCCGGTAACTCATTTTCAAAATGCTGGCATTTCTTCAATTTTCATTCGTTTTTTTTTAAGTCGCCCTCGATCGATCATAAATTGGTGCTTATTTATTACACTCAAATGGCTATGTAGTATCCGAAACCATTCCGGAGATATTCTGGATTGTACTGTGGTCAGGGGGTGGGGAAGGGATCTGTTTTCCCAAATGGCTAAAAGTGATTATTTCGTGTGTGTTGTGTTTGAGAGGCCTCCGCGGAACCTGCTCCAGATGTTACGAAGCGACCATATCAGTTGATACATACTTAAGTCAATTTTTTCTATCCCATTCTTTCGAAATGAAGATTGATACGTTACAAACCAGAAATGTTCCCGATGACACCTCCGTGGAACCTGTGCTAAATGTTCCGAGGTGGCCATTTAGTTGATACATACTTCAGTCTATCCACAGACAAACAGATGTAACACCTAGAACAATTTTCGTGAAAATCCAGTTCACACTATCATCACCTGGTGGAAATGTTTCACGAAACACTGCGTTGTGCAATATCGTCAACAGAAGGCGCTAAACGTGTTAAACGTCAAACGCAAATAAAAACGATGTGCCCGCCTTTGGTTTTGAAAGCGACAACTATTATATCTTCATGATCGTTAAAAGCATGATCGATAGAAATTTCGCCAGTGTTACGTCTGTTTGTCTGTGGTCTATCGTTTCTGACTCAGTCATTCGAAATCATGAAGATTGATATGTCGCACAGCATGCTTAGGTTGAAAGCCAGAAGTGTCCCCAATGAGGCCCCGCGGAACCTGTCACGGGAATCCGGTTGGGCCAACTGACTCAAATCTGGTTATAGCAGTTGTGTTTCACTATTCGCAAGAAAAATTTCGTTGAAAATCGATGGTTAAAACACAACAACATACGAAATAATCACTTTCAGCCATTTTGACAACTCCCTGATCCCAGCACAATCCGAAATATCTCCGGAATGGTTCCGGATATTGCATTACCACTTGAGTATAATAAACTAGCTCCAATTTATGATCAATTGAGGGTGACTTAAAAAAACGGATGAAAATTGGCGAAATGCCAGCATTTCGAAAATGAGTTGTAGAGGGTCGGATACGTGAAGGTTAAATAAAACTCGAAACAGGTTCCCCAGGGCCCATTCCGATGGCCGCCATAGGGTCAGAGTGGGTTTGAAGAACTATTGGTGTCCTGCCGGACAGCTACAATCTGTCTGAAAAATATTGCCGAAGACACCAACATTCTATCTTGCAAAGCATTCAATCTACAACTAGATGACTTTAGCTGTAACGGGACACCATTTGCAAAACACTGTTTTCACGCGAGCGTAACGCTGCGCTCCCAAAACTAAATCAAGAATATTTCCTAAACTATACATTTCTCAGTAAAACTCTTTTCGGCAATCTTGTTCACATCAATCCAAAGAAGAAATGTCTAGAAGACTCTATTATTCAAAACTTCATAACAGAGCTAATATACGCATTTCAGATTGAAAATTTTAAAAAGAAGATTTCTGCGATGGTGTCCCGTTACGAAATGTAACATGTTATATAAAGCAAATTGGAACCAAAACCCCATAGAACAAGTATTGCATCAGCAAGTACATCTAATAAGCTTGTTATAAAACCTGTTAAACCATATGATCATGACCATTATAATTGATTGCAGACGTCATTTGTTCACGAAAGTTAGTTCCTCGCGGTGTCCCGTTACGCTGGAATGTGTCTACATCGTATGACAGATACGTATTGCGACCTCAACTGTAAGGTCGTCTTCAGTGTCTCGTAATTGACTCGAGTCTAGTATAAAACGTTTAAGGGTCTGTGTCAATTGGCGAATTAAAATTAATTTTTACTTAAATTTGACAGTTCAACACTTAAACTTGACAGTTTTCCTAAGGAAATAATTATCGTACTGTCAAGTTTAAGTGAAAATTAATTTTAATTCGCCAATTGACACATACCCTGAGACGACGTTACAGTTGAGGTCGTAATACGTATCGTATCTGTTATAGGATGCAAACAAATACATGGAATGTTGAAATGTTTGATAAAATAATTAAAATTAAAATTGCGAAAAGAAACCCATGTGCTCCGGGAGGAATCGAACTCATGGATCCAATCAAACTACGGAGCCACTTGACCATATTCGTCGCCGGATGGCTTAGAAGCTTGGGTAGAAGTGAGCCGAATGAAATGGTTTTTTAAACTGGTGAGTTTTGAGCACTGTCTACCGACTATGTAAAGTTGAGGCATTCTTCCAGGTTTTCATCAAATTTGAGAATTATTGTCACATGCTTCCGTGACCACCTTCTCCACCGATGTTAGAAGAACACCACCCACGTTTACGGTAGCAGGTGCCAAACCTCCCATCGCTTCAACCAAACTACCACCAAACGAGAAGGGCTTGGTAAGATCATTGACTTTGCGTCCACGAAGTCCAACATAAGCAAGGACCTGAAAACGGCCCTGTTGCGACACCGTAAGCCGATTGATGGCAAGTCGGACTCAGCCAAGCGTTCCGGAAAGCTGGGAACGGTGGTCCTGAAAAGGCTGGCCCGTCCCGGATGGAAGGAAACGGGGTTGCGAACGTTGTGAAGCCCTTAGCAACCACAGAGTAGGGTGAACCAAGGGAAGGACCGCACTTGGACGAAAGTCGAGCGGAAAAGGAACAAGAAAAAAACCGCAGTTCGAGGAGAACCAAGAAGGCGTAAAAGAGTAGGTGCCAAGCGCGAAAAAGGCGACGATACTCGTCGTCAAGACCGAACGGTCTGAGTACTTCAAGGCGATGCGAAGCTACGCCAAGCTCGTGGATCTGGAAGCCGACGTGTGCAGTATCAGCCAATCACGATAGTGGTTCACGTAGATGCTGCACTGCATGACGACCGTGCTAACAGGGCGAAGGCCAGTGATAATAGCAGGTGGCTTTAATGCCTGGGCCGTGGAATGGGGAAGCCGTTTCACGAACCAGCGGCGTCAGATCCTGGCCATACTAGATGTCGACCTGGCTAATGTCGGTACCAAAAGTACCTTTATTCGAAACGGTGCGGAGTCGTTTATTGACGTACTTTTTGTAGTCCTGGCCTAACAACTAATTCGAACTGGAGAGTAGACGATAGCTACATTCACAGCAATCACCTGGCGGTTCGCTACAGTATCAACCAAAGACAAAATAAAGACCTCCCACTTCCATACAACTCCTGGAAATTTCATGACTCATGAAGTACTAGGGTTGAAACCAAGGATCGGTATATTCGCCTCACTCCATTCATATTCACTCCTCTTTGCTGAAGCGAATCGAGAAAGATGCAGCAAACGGATCGTCGTGATCAAACACGCAACCCCATCACCAGTGGGAAACGATGAGCCAGCTGCTTGACATGAATATTCGTTGCCATTCGTCGCTGTTTGGATCGCAAGCGAATGAATGAATGGCGAATGGTGAAGAATGCTGGTGAGCGATCGAAGCGGCTATTATCATAAATAGAAGAGAATTTCTGCATGTAATGCATACATTTTTACTGTATTGTTGCTGAAGTGCTAGATTAGCAAAAAAAATAATTCGAAAACATCAAAAATTCGTATGCACAATATCAATCGCATCACTCACGAATCGCATTCGCTAGCGATGCGAATGTGGGCGAATGAGTAATTTCCAAGTGTGGCTTCCCACCGTTCGCCGGAGTTTGCTGTCGTCGCTGACAAGCATACACACGAACTAAAGCGACAACCGTTCGCTGCTGACTGTCTTCGAATGTGGAAGAAGATAAAAAGTGGAAATCAGGAACCCTGGTTGAAACATATAATACCTTCAATCGATAAAACCTTGCAACACATCAAGAATTAAAACTCTAGTACTCCCTGATTGTTGCTAACAGTAACCAGATAGATGTTTATGCCATTAATAACATTAAAAATCATGGCGTTGGAAAATCAAGTTTGATACTTATTATTCATTTTATTACGATATTTTCCTCTATTTTAGGATGCTTTTAGGAAGTTATTCGATTATGGAATGTTTGGATAGCCAATATTGGAATACGTTTGTTGTGCCACACCGATTCGATAAAAAGGGAGAGTATGACCCGATATTTAGTCATAACTTTTACTAGGCTCGTATAGAGCTAGCCCAAATAGAATGTAGGAAGGCAAACAATCCCGACCGCAGCCAGGACCTATTGTCTGATCCAATTCCCGGCCTGGAGTAGAAATAATAATCCAATATTAGAAGTTTTTATAAAGAAATACGGAAACCCGGATGATCATTCGACATTTTTTTTTTCCTGTTGGGTACATTTTCCACTGCGACCAGTTTTTTGATCTATTGTGGACGGCCCCGTTTTAATGTTTTTGCCCATATCAGTGTGTCATATCACTATGAGTTGAGTGATTTCCACTTGCTGACGGTAGGCATTATCCCAATACGGTATAACAGATCGAATGAAATGTATTACCTTGCTAGGAGAAGTCATCCATACATCTGATGGTTTTATAAAACCTTTATCGAAAAATGTGCATCTTTGTTGGAAAAGTGCTTCACAGGTACATAACAAATGTTCAGAATCCTCCTTGTCCCTATTACAGAAACGACAGGTATCATCTTCGAGTATACATAGTTGTTTCAAATGGTATTTACTTGCACAGTGCCCTGTTATAAGGCCACAAAAAGTATTCAAGTCTCTTTTTGACAGGCTGAGAAGTTTTTGAGTTATAATTTTGTTAGGTACTATAAATCGTTTCGATTGTCGTGCTGTTGTCGTTTTTTGCCAGGTATCATCAATCATCTTCTTTTCCCAGTTCTTTAATTCCATTTTGAAGGTACATTCTGCGGCCCCACAAAATGGCTCTGGACCTAGGAAAGAAGTTGATGACCCAAGTCTTGCTAAACAGTCTGCTTTTTCATTACCTTCAATTCCACAGTGCCCAGGTACCCAGAAAAGGTTTTCTGAACATTTTTTAGATACCTTCTGTAGTAATTGAATGCATTCCCAAACTAATTTAGAAGTACACGTAAAAGATTTTAACGCTTTTAATGCAGCTTGACTATCAGAAAAGATACATATGTTTGCATTTCTATAGTTACGTTTTAAACAAATATAGGCACATTCAATAATCGCCTGTATTTCTGCTTGAAATACAGTTGGCCATCTGCCCATAGATATTGATAAACTAGTTCCAGGGCCACTGACACCAGCTCCAACATTGTCACCCATTTTGGAGATCATTCGACATGAGTCTCAGTGGAGTATGCTGACAATCACGTGAGAAGATCATTTTTAGGCTCGAATTTCGGGCTACAATTCAGAGCTATCACTACTTATTCGCCCTCCCCATCTTCCTCTCCCTTTTTCTGGCAAAAATAATCAATTTCATAAAAATAAATCGAGGTCATTTTATTTTTAAATACTTAGACAGGAAAAAGGGTAAATCAATGAAATGTAATCCATAATATTTTACATCCGATAGGAGTAGTTTCAATGTAGGTTACAATAGTTATTCGGACAGATGGGAAAGGCCATTCCTGGAAGCATTCTCAGCTGGGTTCTTGAGCCGGTAATGTTTCAAGCTAGCCTCAAAGCCTATAGACACACGATCTCATTCAAGACTAGATAGAGGAAACGCCATTGTGCGTGCCGTCGGTTTTAGGTTCGATTCAAGGAAAAGCAACCTAAAATCCTATTTCACTGAAAAAAGGAATATAATTATCAGAAGACAGATAATGTTTAGATATGAAAGTTACCATAAGAGTTTGGAAAACAGCTGATTGACGTCCGAAAACGTCTTCGGTGAGATGATTTTTTTTCTTTTGAATTGACATTTTGAAATTAGTTTGTTGTCCAAGGCTACTACCTCGTCGTGGGCTACTGTGTCACAAAGTATTAAAAAATGAGGTATGCAGCTAAATGTCAAACTTTCGTACCGGGGACCAAATGTAGTACTAGAAGTGGTATCCGGTTTGAGCCCGAGTGCTACGGCTTAATTTGGACTTTGGTATCAACTACAAAAACAGCATGAAGCCGGTGAAGGAAGAGGCGGCTAGGTCAAGACCAACCCAGACAACCAGAATGCACATGCAACGAAATCACTTTTTACGCTATACGATGCCTCAACGTGATCAATTTAACGCATATTAGTTGTGAAAAGCCCTTTTGCGTGCAAAAGTGGAGCCGATATGCGTGTAATATACCCGCCATAGCAATCAGTTCAGTTGTGATGGGAAAAGAAAAGTGACGGTGACAGAGCACACGCTGACTTGGATCGCAGTCAGCCTATCAAAATCGGTAGTTTGCCTACCATTGATAGTGACAGAGAGCAACTCTGATGCGAAGAAGCGTAACATTGTATGCGAGACAACCGATGTTTTAGCGAGTAAGCTCTTTGACAATTTTTATTGCGAGTGTGATGCAAAATCTATCCCTGAGTGATTTTCGACCAGCATAATTATGCGATTTCTGGTTTTCTGGGAAGCCCTCCAAGGTAGAAGACATCATACTTCGACGTAGGGGTATTTTGGGAGGCGCTCCGTTCCAGGCGAAACCTACTTGGTTTAGACGGCCACGCTTTCGCGTGCGTGCGATGCAACCATGTCTAGGCGAGTCCACCCTAGAAATGGGAGACCACCGGTTTACTGGTGGTGGTGGACTCAAGCGATTGCGGACCTGCGCCGCGCCTGTCTACGGGCTAGGCGATGGATGAAGCAAGCACGATATGAGGAAGAGCGGAACGAACGGCGGGTGGTGTTCGGCACTGCAGAAGCCGCGCTGAAGACCGAGATAAGGGCAAGCAAAAAGGTCTGCTTCGAGGATCTCTGTCAGAGTACCAATACGAATCCGTGAGGTGATGCCTACAGGATCGTGATGGCCAAGATGAGAAGTGTAGGGGGGCTGTCGTTGGCGATAAAGAGAGGGTCGCCGTTGTGGAACTTGTGGGGAAAGCAAAGTCCTTTGGCGAAGGTAAGGTCCCTGGTACGGACAGAGTTCCAACCTGGCCTTAAAAGTAGCTCCCGAGATGTTCAGGTCTGCTATATCGAAATGCCTGGTCGAAGGAGTTTCCCAGAAGTATGGAAAAGGCAGGGCCTGGTTCTATTGCCAAAGGCGGGGAAACCTCCCGGAGACCCGGGGATATGCTTGATCGATACGGCGGGGAAGGTGCTCGAAAAGATCATCCTCAATAGAATGTTGAGGCACACCGAGGGTGTAAGTGATCTCTCGAGTAGCCAGAAAAGGGCGATTCGCTACTGTGCGGTAGTGACTCTGAATGTAAGGAACGCGTTCAATAGCGCCATCTGGCCGGCTATTGCCGATGCGTTCCTGCGTCTGGGGAACTCCTGCGGTCGAATTCGACCCTTACAGCGATCAAGTGGCCTCGGGGAGAACATCCTGGTGCATTGCTGTCGTGGCGTCGGTCTACTGGGTTGGATCCAAGTCCGCTGTTGGAAAGAAGTCCACGGCAAGGCCGGAGCAGGTGTAGGCCCCATGTTGGCACGTCTTTCTGTGTGATGGCTGATAGGACCTTACTTGCGGGAAGGTCAAATCGCTTTGCACGCGGTATCAGTTCTCGATACTTGCTATGAAGTTGGACGTGGTGTCGACCCTGCCTGCCATCCGAGGGCAAAGGGAGTGGTGAGATCTATTTGTGAAACTGGTTAAGCGCCAGTATGCCATCGTGATGGATATTACAAGTTTTATTGTTGTGTTAAAAGTACCATTTTAACTTGTAAACATGATCCTAAGTTTAATATACATTTATAGTGCTCTGGAGTAAATGAGCACCATAGGATCTCAGCAATCTCATTTTGATGGCCTACTTTCAGGCCGTTTCAGGCAAAAATCAACTATTAAATAAGTGAATCGTCTCGTATTTCATTTCATTTCATTTATTTAGTTCACATCAAATTCATGATAATACTGAATCAACAATTTGCCGCCATAATACTCGATTTGCAGCTGCAGCTCTCCATCCTCGGTCACGCCCAACACTCGCCAGATCACGCTCCACCTGGTCCGCCCATCGTGCTCTCTGCGCTCCACGCCTTCTTGTACCAACCGGATGGTTAGCAAACACCAACTTTGCAGGGTTGTTGTCCGGCATTCTTGCAACATGCCCTGCCCACCGTATCCTTCCAGCTTTGGCCACTTTCTGGATACTGTGTTCGCCGTAAAGTGCAGCGAGCTCGTGGTTCATCCTTCTCCGCCACACACCGTTCTCCTGCACACCGCCGAAGATCGTCCTTAGCACCCGTCGCTCGAAAACTCCGAGTGCTTGCAGGTCCTCCTCGAGCATCGTCCATGTCTCGTGTCCGTAGAGAACCACCGGTCTTATTAACGTCTTGTACATGGTACATTTGGTGCGGGGGTGAATCTTTTTTGACCGCAGTTTCTTCTGGAGCCCATAGTAGGCACGACTTCCACTGATGATGCGTCTTCGTATTTCACGGCTCACGTTATTGTCAGCCGTTAGCAAGGAACCGAGGTAGACGAATTCTTCTACCACCTCGAAAGTATCCCCGTCTATCGTAACATTGCTGCCAAGGCTTGTCCTGTCTCGTTCAGTCCCACCTACCAGCATGTACTTTGTCTTAGCCGCATTCACCACCAGTCCGACCTTTGCTGCTTCACGTTTCAGGCGGGTGTACTGTTCTGCCACCGTTCCAAATGTTCTGGCAATAATATCCATGTCATCCGCAAAACAGACAAATTGGCTGGATTTCGTGAAGATCGTACCCCGGCTGTTGAGCCCGGCTCGTCGCATAACACCTTCCAGGGCGATGTTGAATAGTAGGCAGGAAAGTCCATCACCTTGTCGTAGTCCCCGTCGAGATTCAAATGAACTGGATAGCTCACCCGAAATCCTTACGCTGTTCTGCACACCGTCCATCGTTGCTCTTATCAGTCTAGTCAGCTTCCCGGGAAAGCTGAATCGTCTCGTAATAAAACCCGAATCAGGATGCCTCCTTAGGATTAGAAATTCCTAGACAAAACTCTAGCTATGAGAGCAACTAATGCTGTAAACAAAAGGCAACCTGCCAAAGAAAACACGATTGCATGATTGACTGATGGACCAACAACACTAATGCAACCTCGTCATCCTGTCATCGGAAATTGTTATCCATTAGGGTAACAGAGCAAAATTTATGTTATTTGTTGTATATGTTGCACTACAATATGTGATATCTTCAAGATATTTTTCTATAAATAAAAATGGAATGGTGTTTGTTTGTCACGTATAGGCTTGGGAACGGGTCATCGGATTCTCAAAATTCTTTCACTGTTGCATTCGTGCAGAGCTCCGACATGTTCGTACGAATAAATAATTGAAAAAAGTGGCCGGGAAAGCAACAAAAACGGGAAAATCAGAAATTGCATTTTGCGGGGCATTTTTCTACAGATCTGCATGACAAAAACACAGTAGGCAGGTAGTACGACGATTGCTGGGACAGCTAGTTTCTAATACATATGCATTTGTACCTAGTGCTTTATTATTTTTTCGTAATAGACGGTTTTCAAGTGTAACACTTGGTACAAATTTCCCAAATGGAGGAGAGCGTACCTCTTCAGCCGACCTACTGAACACCTGCTTAAAGGCACTTTACACAACCTCTCATCAACCGGAAGTCCATCTTGTCCCAGAGAAACAAGCTTACTGTTTACAACCGGTCCTTCTGATCCCTCCAGTGATCGAATATTGCCTGCAAGTCAGGGATATCTGCGTCGAGACCCACACATTTGAAACTCCAATGAGTTCACAATAAGATTCAACGCTTTCTTCTCAACATACAGTGCTCGTAATCGGGCACGTGTTGCTTGAACACATAATTAGAAAGAATGATAACATGTTAAGAATAAATCATACATGGTGATAACTGCTCAATGTAAAAAAAAAATCAACTTTGTTATTTACGGCGTTTTGTATTGTTAAGCTGGCTTTTTGATCTCTTTATAGCATTTTTTTTATTTTTAAATACTCAAATCCATAGGAACGCCACAGAAATTATAAAAAAGTGACAATCTCTCGCACATGTATTCTTTATTGCCTGCAAAAAAATATCTATGCACAGATCTCGCCTTAAATTAATTAGTTTGTTTTTCTTCTCATTTTAAGCGAATCGCTCAGCGTACCGTGCTTCCATTGGATCATAACCCGGATAGAGCACTTTGTTGACATGATGGGTTCGGATAAAACCCGGGCTCGCCTTTGGGCTAGGCGTCTCCACGTGTCCGTGCAGGTAATACGATGCTCTTTGCCCTATTTCTTTCCAAACATCACCATCAGTTTAAGGTGAATATATAACGAAGCCACACCTTGAATTTTCAAGAACACAAGTCTGAGGAATCAATAGACGGATTGCGCTGAAAAGTTGATCGATTGGTGACCCGCTGGTGGTGACCAATCGATCAACTTTTCAGCGCAAACCAACCCTCGGTTCTTCAGATTTGTGCTTTTGAAAATTCGAAGTATGGCTTCGTTATATATTCACCTTAAGCAATTTCATAAATATTAAATTATTCCTGTTATTCTTTTTCTCCTTCCCTGCTGATGCTGATGCTCTGTTGCTTGTCTATTCACTTCCGGCTGGTGGCGCACGGCAATAACTTTTCCCGCTGATTGCATTGTTCAATGGTCCACTGCACACCGGTGGCCACTTTTGCCGGTGCTGCTGCTACTGCTGCTTACCATCCGGAACTGCTGCACGGATCACTGGCCAACCACATCGGGTGGTGCTCGGGTCGTCGTCGTACATGCATGGATCCCATTCCGCTGCTCTCGCTCGCTATGGGATTTCCGGTATTTAACTATGTGCGCGCTCCCGACATCATAATCACAATTTTAATGAACCGGACAGGCTTACCGTGAAATGTTGCACAGTCTACAGGCGCTGCAGAAAGTGCCAGACGAGAAAGCTCAAGACCTCTTTCTGATGCTGCAGAACAACATCTTCTACGTGCTGGAATATCGTGAGGTGGTGCTACATTTGCTGATCAACTACAAGGAAACCAACAGCACACGGTAGGTGATTCACCTTGCTAGGGCGATGTTATTCTTTGATCGGAGCTTTTCTTTATTTACAATATAAAAGGGGTGAAAGGATGGTCTGAAAATTTAAATTGAAGCCAGACGCTATCTGAAACTCTCAGTCTGAAACCTTATGGAAGTATTGCGCATTATGTACACCACTAAACTATCGCAGAAATTTCTGGAGAAAATCCTGGAGGAATTCCTGGATTACTTTCTGGGAGGATATGTAGTAATTTGTGAAGGAATTTTAAAAGAATATCCTGGGGGAACTGCTGGAGGAATTTTCGAAGTAATTTTTTTTAATTTTTATTTTCAGGAGTAATTCCTGGAGGAATTCCTATATTTCTTGCAGGAATTCCTGGAGTATTTCCCGGAACAATTACTAGAAGAATTCCTGTACTAATTTCAGGGGGAATTTGTAGAGTAATTTCTTTGAGTAATTCTTGAAGGAATTCCTGAAGGAATTACTGGAATACTTGCTGGACGAATTTCTGGAATACATTCTGCAGTATATCCTGGACGAATTTCTAGCAGAAATTATGGAGGAATAACTGGAGAAATTCTTTAAAAAATTGCTGGTGGATTTTTTGGAGGCATTCTTGGAAAAATTGCTGATGGGATTCTTGGAGGGATTCTGGGAAGAAGTCTCGGAGCAGTTCCTGGAGAATTACCTGACGGAACTTCTTGGTGGAATTTCAAGAAGAATTTATTGAGAAATTCCTAAAAGAGTTCCTGGAGTAATTCCTGAAGGAGTTCCTGGAGGAATTTTTGGCGTAATTCCTTATCAATTTTCGGAGGAATTTCTGAGGAAATCCCCGTAGGAATTCTCGGAAGAATTCTTAGAGTAATCCCAGGAGTATTTTCTTGAGGAATTACTAAAGGTCTCCTGAGGACCCGGGGGTATTCATGGAGGTATTTCTGGAAGAATTCTTGAAAAAAATCCTAAAAAAATCCCTGGGAAAATTCCTGAAGAAGTTCCTGGAGGATTTCCTGAAGTAATTTATGTTGGAATTCCTTGAAAAATTTCTTCACAAATTTTTGGAGGAATTTCTGAAGAAATGCCTGAAAGTAATCTCGGATGAGTCCCGGGAAAAATTTTTGGAAAAAATTCTGGAGAAATTCTTTGAGGAATTTCTGGAGGAATTCCTTGAAAGCTTCTTGGAAAAAAATCTTGGAATCTTCTTGGAGGAATTCCTGGAGTAACTCTTGGAGGAATTCCTGGAGGATTGCTTTTAGAATTTCTTGGCAGAAGTCTATGAGGAATTCCTGGAGAAATACCTAGAGGGATTCTTTGAGGAATTATTGGTAGAATATTTAGAGTAATATCTGGAGAGATTCTTGAAGAAATTCCTTGTGGAATTCTTGAAGGAATTATTGGACAAATACCTGGAGGGATTATTGTCGGAATTTCTGGTAGAATTCTTAGAGGAACTTCTGGAAGAATTTTCGAGGAATTTCTTGGACAATTTCTGGTGGAATTCTTCCAGGAATTATTGCCAATTATTGGAAATTCTTAGAGGAATACCTGGAAAGATTCTTGGCGAATGTCTTGAAGGAATTCCTGAAGGATTTTTTTGAAGGAGCTACACTGCCCATAACTGCATATTTGTAACATTTGCATATTTTTCTGGTATTGAGTTAATATCGGGGATCATCATCAAATCACAAGTGCTTTCAACCACCTGAATAAAAAAAAATAAGTTTGTTCTAGGATTTATGAAAAAAAAATACCAAGTCATTTTGTCTCATTGAGCAATGTGACCGCATAACAGTCACACTAGGAAAATATATTGGCTTTAAAGCGTGACATCAATCATACTGAGGTTCGATTTATTTTTTGACAATTCCCCCAGCATACAGGAACTGCTGTAGAAGATTTGATTGCTATACGACTGATGACAAATTTATGAGAAATTTTTAAATTTTCGATTCATTCCTATACTATTCAAAGTTGCAACTTTGGGTTCCATTTTCTCCAATGCCTACTTTTGTTGAATGTTACTGTTATGCGGTTATAAGCAGTACACCGATAAAGTAAAAAGATTTAAGAGTAGAGCTTGTGGAGCTTGAAGGGCATAATTCCAGAATAGTTTGGATGAAATAGATCACCAAGTCAATCTGGCATAGTTATCAGAATTGAACTACGAGGCTCTATAAGTAGCGTAGATTATATTCTGCGAGCATTCGCTGCAAAAAAAATGCTAAGATTTACAGATACTACAACCCATACTTTAAAATACATTGGGTCCATTTGTATGCTAGTGGACACTCAAAAAGCAACACATAGAGATGCTCGTAAAATTATAAGGTGGAACAGACACAATCGTGAAAGATTTATGCCGATAGAGTGAACAGAAACAAGAGTAGAGCCTGTAGACCTTGAAGGCCCTAGTTCCAGAATAGTTTGGAAAGCCTGGAATATACCATGCATATACCAAAAGCATTATAGTTGTGCACTGAGGCTTCATCAGCAGTATAGACTGCATTCCACGAATACTTTTTACAATTTGAGCATGATAGAGTATATGTAGATATCGTAACCCAAACTTCAAAGTGTTTCGGAGGCCATTTATATTTCACAAAATGTCCAACTACGACAATATCGAGTTGCTCGCAGCACCGCGAGGTCTAATGGACATCAACGTGACTAAATTTCTTGAACAGAGTGAACACAAATGATGGTAGATGTTGTAGATCTTAAGAAAATGAATTCCAGAGTAGTTTGGATAACCTAGATCACCCAATTCATGTACCATGAATTTTCTAGGAGTGCTTTGAGGCTTTCTGAGTACCGTAGACTATGTTCTGTGATGATTCATCGTGTATAAAATTTGGTATAGGATGTTGGATTTCTGACACAAACTTCGGAGTACTTTGGAGGCCTTAGAATAGCTCTGGGATCAAAACTTCAACATACTATGATGGGTAGTAATACATTGCATGTCAAGGATCAGCGAAAACTATTGATGATAAGCAAAACAATGAAATTTTAACAAAAACATGCAGAGTTTATAAAAAATACAAAAAAAAAAACACGTATTCTCGGTTGCCAGCAAAAGGAGGGAGGGTGCGGAGGGGAGAAGTACTATGCATTTCTTAGCACAATTCCCCTTGACTATAACAAAACTCCAGGGTAAAATGTATTAAAAGAAAGAAGATATTGCATTTCTGCCAAAAGTTGATCGTCTCGGGTGTTTACGGGTTAATGCAATTGCGGACTTCAATTTACATTTTGGAACTTTAATTTATATTTTCGCAGTTATGAAAACTAGGTGCGCAGTCTAGTGCTGAACGTAGGTAATGCGCAATACAGGTCGGACTCAATTATTCGGGGTCGGGTTCTGCAGCTTCCAAATCTAATATCTGGAAAACGGGATGCCGTACAAAGCTGAAATTTTGACTGATTACTATTTAAAGTTAGCTTTACTTAATGTCAAAATTTCAGTCTTATTAAACATTCTGTTCTGTTGCAGAACCCTACTCCGAATAATCGAATCTGACCTATATTACACGACAGTCCATTATCCAGACAATTTATAACTACGACGGTTGATGAGCTGGGATACACTATTTCTTCCTACGGGGTTTCATATGGGTGTGTACACTCAGCCAAATAAACTTAAGATTTTCATAAGGCCTTTAAATAATTCATAATGATTAGGATGAATTTCATAAGGTCGCTTTATGACGCAAAATCATCGCACAGCTTTATTTTTATATATGTTTATCAATGATATATTCTCAGGCGTCGGTAGCCGTGCGAATTAAACAGGAGCACAGTGTTCCCGACGTTCATGGATCGAATCCAGTCTGCATAATTTCAAGATTTTTTACTCTTTTCATAAGTCTATCTTATGAAATTTGTCATAACAAGCACGATCAATTTTCATAAGGTATTCTTATGACATCCATAATTTTTACTTATAGCAAAAAACATAAGGTATTTTGATGAATTTCGTTAGTTTTTTTTCGCTGAGTGTATGAGTGACAAAATCTCCCCTCCTTCATTTTTTACAGAAAACCGCCAACAGAATCACCACCTTCGTAGGACTTTCAGTGAATCTAAGCGCTTCTTCCACCTGGATACCACAATTGCTTTGTTCGGTAAAAAAAATCGGTAAAAAAATCCCCAAATGAGAAACAGCAGTCGCATTTGGTTCGGTTTTTCTTCGTTCCCTTTGCGTGTTCCTTCGTAGTGATTGCTGGCGCTGATAACTGGTCCTATTTTTCATATTCACTCCAGATTCAAGCACTGCAGGTGACTGCTCTACTGCCGTTCTACGCATCATTGTCCCATGTTATATGGGATTCCCATATAACATGAAATAACTGGGCGTAGAACGGCAGTCTAGTACCGTGAATTCGGGTGAAATTGATCACTTTTCGTAGTTTTTGGCGAATAATTTTTGCATGCTTATCGATATGGTTAAATTTAATGCTTTAAAACAAGTACGACCATGGTTTTCATCAGTCAATGAGGTTAAAAATTCTACTGCAAATCATTTTATCACAAAAAATATCATTTGAAAAAAAATATCAAAAATTTTAATTTCGGGGTGAAATTGATCAGTTAGTGAAATGTTTTTGTAAGTGCTGAAAATATTTTTTCCTTCTGAATTAACCAACCCGGAATGCGAAAAGCTATTCAAAATTTTTACAATTTTACTAAATTTTTAATTATTTAAATTTAAAGTTTAATAAATCTTAAGAAAACGCCTAAAAGTATGCAATTTCCATACTAATTGTGTTATAACTTCCAGAAATGTACAATTTTATGCATAAATTTAAATATTTATAGAACTTTCGATAACGAAATCGGGTTTAGCGAATACTTGGCAGCTAGAAACATTCATTCAAGTATACATTACATTTGCAATACAGCTACGGTAACGTAAGTTCGGAAGTGTTTTTGAAGTTCGCTTGACAGGCAGTTTCGGAAAATATTGAATTTTATACAGAAATAAGTGATTAAATGGCTGTAAAACATGTAAACTCATCATTCAATAGCTTTTGAGCCAGATGATGAGCAGTTTTTACAAATTGTTTTAAGTTTAAAGCGTTATTTTTAACAAATAAAAATGGCCCTCTCGTCGATCAATTTCACCCCACTGATCAATTTCACCCGAAATCACGGTACCTGTATCTCTTACTATTGACTACGCATGATGCCTCTACATACCGTTCCGATCCATGCTATTCTACATTTTAAGAAACACAGCCTCTTTGTAAAGCCTTTTGTTACTATTTACAATGCATAAATAAATACAGGGGATAGACAAAATGATCGGGACATGCAAAATTATCACTTTTCAAAAAATGTTCAACTAGCTGTAACTTTTCGAAAAGTGCATCAAATATTCTCAAATTTTTACTGTGAGTGCATCAACTAGTTGTGCATCAGTGGTTCAAATTTGAAAAAGATCGGGCCACTCTCCACGAAAAGATTCTTGAAAAAGGTAAAATTATCCGATGGCCAACTTTGAGCTGTTATATCTCCGGATTCAATGAACCGATTGAAATGAAATTTTGACTATTTATGACTTATATAATGAACTTTGAAAAACATTTGACTTAACTTGAAATTTTAAACAAGAGACAAAATTCTAGCGATTTTTATTTTTTCATGATTTTTTAGTAAATTGGTCCATTTTTAATATGCATTCTAAAACTTTTTCAATTTATTGGTGGCTATGTTGTTACTTTCCTTCAAAACACATTTATATATAAGTCAATTAGAGGGAAATTAAATGAACTATAATTTGCATCTTGAATTTTGAAACGATGTTGATATTTTGGAAAATTCGGTGTTTTATTAGAAACATAATCTAATCGTTATAATTTTCTTCCGTGTTAAAAATATTAAGTTAAGTCAATGGTTTTTCATAGCTCATTATATAAGTCATAAATGGTCAAAATTTCATTTCAATCGGTTCATTGAATCCGGAGATATAAAAGCTCAATGTTGGCTATCGGATAATTTTATTTATTTCAAGAATCTTTATAACTTCGTGGAGAATAGCCCGATTTTTTTCCAAATTTTGTCCACTGATACACAACTAGTTGATCCACTTACAGTAAAAAATTTAGAATATTTGATTCATTTTTCGAAAAGTTACAGCTATTTGAATATTTTTTGAGGAGGGAAAATTTTGCCTGTCCCGATAATAATACTACTAAAATTAAGCGCTTTAAAATAGCTTTCACTGTGCAGCGCTTGTCCTCAATCGGTTAGCTTGGCAATAACATGTCCCTAAATATTTAATTTGAATCCTCATCGGTAGAGCTAAACAATATTTGTCCCAACCTTCAAAACCCGGACCCCCTCGCAGCTACTGGAGCGCATTAATCTGTATTCATTTGACTATCATCAGTAATTAAAACTAAATAAACCGTAAACTATCAATCACAAATATAAACGCATCGACGATAAACCGCGTTCGACTGCAAATTTGAAAATAAACCCGGATAGGTTTGGATGGAGCCCATTCATCGAGTAGCAAGCAACACTTTAGAGCGAGCGGGGAGTCTACACCAGTCATTATCGGAAATCATCCATTTCGCGTAAATCTGTCGACGTTTCGGGGCAATGTCAAACGGAAAGCAAGCGGGAATGACTTTTTTCGGATGAACGGCCATGACCGATGGCTGGCGGGGGTTCAATGCAAAACATCGACTAGGCGATGGGTTGAATGGGAAAAGGTCGAAAGGATGAAAATGTAGACCACAGTCGTCCAAAAGTAGCTTCTTCTTTTTCTACTGTTACGCCCTAACTGGGACAGAGTCTGGTTCTCAACTGTTAGATAAGCGAACATTTCCACTGTTATTAACCGACCGGGAATCGAACCCGTCACCCTCAGCATGGGATTGCTGATTACCCGCGCGTTCACCGCTTTGGCTATGAACCATTGCATGAGTTTTACTAATTTGGCGTTTGAGCGGTGCCGTGTTTGCAGAAAATAAACTCGTTTCCATGTTCACCTAGATAACACGCCACGATCTTCATAACAAATCCTGTGTTGGGTTGTTGTCTGCTTTCGGCCTAGTAATCCTACATTATAGAGATCTGCGGAGGCGGCCATTGTGAGCCAATCGCGCAGAGAGAACTGTCAAAGTGTGAGCCAAATGAACATGCTTATCGTTCGTAGGAAGGCGTCGTTTGAACGGTATTGCAATCGGAACTAAATAAATTAAAATTATTTATTTTTAATATCGAGATATTGGCGGCATATGTATGTTTAGTAAAAAGATAAAAAATTATTGATTCTGCTTTCAAAAGCTCATGCTTATGACGACATTTTTGTTGCGGCCAGTGTTGAAAAATTCATTTCGTCATATCTAAATTCAATCGCCTATAGCTCATTTTAGAAGCTGAACCTGAGAATATGGTGTATGAAAAACTTGTGCGGCTAGACCAGTTCTGCAAGAAAGTCACGGAAAAACCGCCATTTTTTGATTACCGTGAATATCATTGGCATTTTTCGAAAGAAGTCCGTGACATTTACCTTAAATATTCGAAAAATATCGTTTTTTCCGTGACTTTCTTGCAGAACTGGTCTAGCCGCTCAAGTTTTTCATACACCATATCACCAGGTTCAGCTTCTAAAATGAGCTGTAGGTGATTGAATTTAGATATGACGAAATGAATTTTTTGTAATTACGTTGCGAAAGTGATTGTTTTTCCATCGGCTAAAAGGTAACGAAATGGCCTACTTTTCCATACCTGAACAAGTGTGCCGAAAAGTATTACTTTTCAGCACTCTTAAGTGTGCCGAAAAGTAGTACTTTTCGACACTGTTGTTGAATGGCCTATTTTACGTCAATTTTGCACTCTTTTTCACTGGTAATCAATCAAAACTGCCGAAAGGTAGTCGCTTCCATGTCCAGGAACTTCCCGCAGGTCATTTGCGGTGTTGTAGATGCTCTGCTCTTTGAAGAAAAAGTGCCAGGTTGAACTGGACGGAAGCTTGAAAATTTGTGACAGTCATATCGACGGCCTACTATATTGCCTACTTGATCGGAAACATTGGCTAATACACGTGGTCGCCAGCTTGTATGTTTTCTCGGTTTGCGTTTGTGTCTTGGTTTGTGTAGGATGTGAGGACTGTACTCGATGGCTGTTTTTTCGTAATTACAAAAAACTTTGTATGCAACTCGTTGCAAAACTCGATTTTTTCAGCACTCGTCATATTTATCCAACTCGGCAAGCCTCGTTGGATAAATGTATGACTCGTGCTGAAAAAATCATCATTTTGCAACTTGTTGCATAAATAACTATTTCAGCACTGGTTGCGGCACTTGTCGAAAAAACTTCCATTGCTGCTTCTTGCTTCACTTCTGCCGATATGATTAGCGTAACATTTTTGCATTGAATTTCAGATTTCTTCGATTGCTCCGCTATTCCAACAAAATTTTGAAAAAAAAAATTCTACCATAATTAGAAAATGTAAACAAAACAACTTGAACCACAACGAAGTCACGCATAAAGTTTGAACATCTAGTTTTGTAGCAAGTGTTGGCAGCTGTTGTAAACCAAAACAAACAGCGTTGCCGAATCGACGTATGTAACTTCCGCTCATCTCTATGTAGAGGATTTCTATTTCGGCCCAATCAGCGTCCGAGAATCCAACCACATCTTCCGGCTTGTAACCACGGAGACTGACGGGGCTGCTCCGCAGCCACAGTTGCTCCCAATTACTCCCGGGACAAGCTCAGTAACATGTGACCCCTCGAACTGGGTCTCATGGCCGGCATGCTACTCGGTAATCGGAGGGGCTTCGCGGACAAAGTATGAACAACTAAGAATATTCACATTTTTAAAACAATTTATTAAAGGTTCCTAGTGTGTCGTGTGGGTGTGGGTGTACATTTTTGTGTGGCGTGTAAGCGAGACGTGGACAATGGAAGGTGTACTCACTACCGTTGCTGCAGACTCTCTCTCTCTTCGCTTTGGCCCACACGGCACTACCGTGTGGCCGGAATCTCGCCGCCGGGGCAGCTTGGGATCGTAACGGCAGGTTTGTCGGACCGGTGCTTGGCCGACGGGACCAGCAGGCGTAGCTGGGTGGTGTTCGGGTGGCAGGCGTCTTCCTTCATTGTCGGAATCGGCACGGCCCAGGACGAGACCGGAACGACCGTGCCGAGAAGAGTCCCTCCTTGACGATTAAGGCCAACGGCCTGAGGGAATCGTCCTGAAGGGGACGATGGCGAATCCTTAGCTATTAGGCTCGGAAGCCATCTTGACTTCCGAGCCGCCGTGTGTGACCGTTCTTAAACAACGGATACGAGGTCCTGATGGGGATTGGAATGGGACCGTCAGGGTGGTCTATTTATTAACTCTGGACCTATTTACCTGAACGTAGGCAGATTGACATCCCACATCCGTCCCCTAAGGGGGGGGGGGGGTGGTTATTGAATATTGTACTGCACTTTACTAAATAGTCTCAACACACGGACGCCTGTTACTATTCTGGCTAATCTACTGAAATTCAGGATGGCTGCGCCCATGAGCACTCATATTATGGCCTATTCCCTCTCAAGCCATAGAGACTGCCATCTAAGCACCCTTTTGTACCAGCTCTCAAAAACCTTTCAGCAACGTTATCTAGTTAACAGCGGTACGGTTTCTCGCTATAGGGTGGGGCCTACTTTATTATTATTATTAAAAACGTGAATTTTCTCAACGACAAACACTCATACCAACGAAAATCTAAAAATTGGAACCAACCGGTTACAGGCTTCGTATTGTAGCTTACTCGCAGCCTGTAGTCCTTCGTACTCGTCAAGTACCGGAACACCCGCTTCAGCTCGTTCCCATCATTTTGGATAGGACAACTTGTATTCGGCTAAAGAAATGTCCAGTGTAGTGTTCACCGACACATAATAACAGTCGAAGTTAAATCACCTCCTCAAGATTGCCGTATAGAAGGATAGTCTTGACATCATCATATCTTGTTGTGCTGTAACCGCGTGTAACGTCCGGAATGCCGTTGGACGAACCCCAAGAGCAAAAACTTGATCGTAATCGCTGCTGTATTGTTGGACGTATTGTTATAAGCAACCAGTTCAGCATTGAACCGGGTGACTTAAGCATGAGCACCTCGCTTGATTTTGAAGACCTATTTTGATCCTACATGTTTCTGTCCGGTCTGTAGTTCCACCAACTACTACGTTGTCTTCAATGGACTGCAGTCTGAAACTCCTGCATGACAGAACGCCATTAACCATGTTCGGTGTTTTCTATTGCCTCGGTAAAGATCATCAGTTCTACCAGCTCATGGTTTCCAGGACACAGAATTTATCGTTTCGGTGTTATACCTTTGGTTGACCGTAGCGATCTTTGTAGAGTCTGCATGTCGTGCGTTTTCGGAACGGCAACACGCATTATCACATTATCGCCTCAGCTTGCTTCATCCGATCGTGATTAAACAACTCAACAGGCAAACCACGAAAATCGCCCTCGTTAATTGCTGCATCGTTGTCACATACAAGCCTGTCCATTAAATTGTATACGTTATTTCATTTTACTCGGTCCGTCTCTAATTTTCAATCTGTTGTCGATTATCGAAGTTTCGTCGAAATTCTTATCCCGCAATATAGCCTACCCGCATCATCCTCACGGCTGTTCAGTCCAGAATCCTCCGCTTTCGATTTGGAATGAATACCCATGCTGTTGATCTAAACTCCCGGAGATGCTTATACGATGGTTTTGTGTGGTTCCACAATCCGTACGAAGTCACACTTGCTGTTTTATAGGTAGAATATTCTGGAGATAATTCGATGTCATGATAGCTTTACCCCAAAACTTCTTATCAAGATCGGCTTCGATCAGCAGCAACGCATCATTTCTCCCCACGATCAATTCTTTCTCTCAGCGATTCCGTTTTGTTGAGGGACGTACGGTGCCGTTTTTTGCAGTAAGATGCCGTTGTCTTCAGTTTTGCGCTGGAGTATTTACTACCGCCATCAAATAACTTCGACTTTCGTCCGAACTGTTTAAGCGGAGTAAGCCTAGGCGTGGCGGGGCCCAGTAGTGGGCTCTGCTGGGCCTCTTCAGAAATTCTACACATCCGGAAGCAACTCTATACAAGCGACATGGCATCGCTTCCAAAGTGTCACGGCCCAGCTTGGAGTGTTCGGGCACATGAAGAATGACACCCAAGTTCCTGATTGTGATGTACTGGTCCTGTCATTTGTAATTGGTAACTGAGATGGTACACGCTTGGCTATGTTACTATGCGCAAGTGAGCTGATAGCGACAGCATTCTATCCTCTTGGCAAGGTCTGGTGACACTGACTTGAAACGGTGGATGGGCTAATGTCAGCGCTGTCTTCCGTGTCATAAAAGCGTGGTGTGATTAAAGTACGTTCCTGGCCTGTTCCGAGACAGCACTCCAAAAGAAGCTAACAAGAATCCGCTATTGCGTGGTCGACACGCAGGACGTAAAGAATGCGTTCAAAAGCGTCAGCGGGCTTTTTTTTGTCTGTATTAACGAGATTTTTAACCCTAGGCTAGTTCATCTCGGGACCCACGTTTTACTTCCCATCCGAAGAAAGAACCCACATTTTGTGAGTATGTCGGGTGTGGGATTCGATCCCAGGTCCTCGGCGTGATAGTATTCAGCGGGCTGCTATTGAGTGCGCCATACATCACCTAGGAGTCAGCCTATGCCGAATACTGGAGAGCTACTTTCAGAATTGGGTGCTAATCTATGACACAGAGGAAGGCGAGAGGAGGTACAATATCACCGCGGAGGTACCTCAGGGGTCCCTCCTGGTCCCGGTATTATGGAACGCGGCGTATGAACCACGGCGAAAGGTTCGGCTCCCCGCAAGTCCGGGATGAGCAGACTGCGACGAGAGCGCGGAGCATGTGCTCTTTGAATGCCCATGATTCGTGGAGCAAAGGTCGAGTATGCAGGGATAGGCGGTAGTGATATCACTCCAGACAACATTGTTGAAAGGATGTGTATGGAGTAGGACAAGTGGGATTCCGTTACTTCCACGGACTCCCCAATCGTACATGAACTATGGAGAAAATGGCAGGTAGATCAACAGTAAGTTGAGTTGCCCCCCCCACACGGTGTCAAAATTTTGATTATTATCGAACTTTCATGTACCTCGGATTTTTCTTCATAGAATGTTAGTATTTCGGCTATAATGTATAAATGCAAAATTTGAAAATATTCTATCGGGGAAAATTTGAGTTAGCTGAGTTTTTGGCTATTTTCCATAAAAAAAAGCAATAATTACCATTTTAGCCCAAAAAACGTTTCATACAAAATGTATGGAAAAATTTTCGCCGATGAAATATTTTCTAGTTGTCCGATTATGAATATATAGCCCAAATACTAATCATGTTCGAAGAAAAATCCAAGGTACATGAATGTTCGATAATAATCGAAATTTTGACACCGTGCCCCATCCCATCCGGGAGCTTGAGTCCAACGGGTAATCTACAGTACTGGCCTGGACCCAAGCTACCAGGGGAGAGAGGACAAGCTTAGGCGGAAGCTGGTGGAATGCTAACCAATAGAGAGTACTCATGTACGCCCCCCCCCTTCTCGAAGTCATCCCTAACGGGCATGCCGCGAAGGTAAGGAAGAGAGAGAATGAGTTTAAGTGGGTCGATCCCCACATAACCCGAGGAACACACTTTATTTAGAATGCCGAATCTCGGCTTACGAATGCCGTGTTTTGTACAGCCGAGAAGTCAGCTAAACGTTTTCATGAGATCTCAGCTCACTAATGCCGAGAATCAATATAACACGCCTAGTTGCCAAGCAATCAACCATCTTGTTAGCTGAGTCTCGGTTAAAATTCAGAAACCGAGTTTTTCACAGTCGAGCTAGGGAAATAAAACTGAGTCTGAACCATCTGATCAGCAGATTTTCTTATTCTATTAAAAATACCAGCTTAACACGATTCAGTTTTCCAATCCATGGCAATACCTTCGTCGTATTGTCAATCGACCTTCTGTCCGACAACCAGGACCCAGACAATTCCAACCCGAACTGGACTCACTTCGTCCGATGTCAACGGAAATAGAGTGATATGGTTTTTGGGGTCCACGCCAGATGATTTCGTTGTTGACGCAGGAGGATTTGCGGCCGATTCTCGCCCGCTCCCGGTCCTGGCTACCTATAGGTGAAAATTGCACAACACAATCATAAATAATTTTGGAAAACAATTTTTCGATGCAAGGCATAATGTGTACCAAGCCACGCATGATGCGCGCGCGGAGAGTTTATGCATGTTTGCGATACGATCTACCGGCGTAAACTATTTCAACAACAATAATTTTCATTTAGCCATCATTAAACATTCATGTCACGCTACCGGGAAACAGCGCTGGGGATGCAGGTTTGGGTTTGAAGTGTTTTTTTTTGTGTGTTATAACCGACTAACCGACGCTCGCGTGTGATGTACGAGGTATTGGTTTGGTTATCCCTACGCGTAGATAATGCAGCGAATGGGAAAGGAATAAAATTCGCGCGAGTTTGGGCTACCAACAGGCCCGGATTAAGGATTGTGGGGGCCCGGGGCCCGAGCGGATATGGAGGCCCCTCGGAGAGATGACCAAACATATTTTTCCTTATTTTCGAACAGTACTTGAGCAATATGAAAAATAAAGCTAATGTTAGCAACCAAAAATGGTTTATGTGGGGGCCCCTAAAATGTGGGGGCCCGGGGCCCGGGCCCCCCCGGCCCCCCCTTAGATCCGGCCCTGGCTACCAATTTAATCACATCCGTTCTTAGTGTTTCAGTAAATCCCATATGACTTGGACAATAGCTACACTGTTTAGTATCAATTTGTTTATTGATAGCACTGGTGCTTCAGCTCAAGGATATTTTCGAATGATATGGCATGTTAGGAAAGGCCATAGGTTTAATACTGCTACGCTACACGTATTTAGTGCACAATGCCTAAATAAACACGTTTAAATGTCTAGAAAATGTCAACCCTTTTTATATAATGAAAATGTAGTACAAAAAAAACGACAATCACGTCCAAATCATTTTGACTGGGTTATTCACTTGTGGATTCTTTCAACAACACTCAACAAAAAAAGCTTTTCCCTAAACATAAATACTCCTACTGCTCTCAGTGCTAATTAGATTGTCCTCTAACTGGAATTTATTACAGAGCTTACTTACGTGACGTGGTGGAGACGGCCCACATGTTCTTCAAGATGCTGGAAAAGTATTGCCAGGGGACTGTGCGTGTCCAGAGTAAGAAGCGCGCCAAACAGAAGCGAAACAAAAACCGCCACCAGGACAATGCCGGCTCACGGAAGGATCCGGAGCTTGATGTAAGTGTAATTTCAGCCGAACTACCGTCTAGCAAGCAGCCATTCAGTACCTCTACCAGTAATTAATTTTATTTTCCTTCTTTTCGTCCCCGACACGCCATTACGCCCGGCTTTGTCCGTCATCATGTCATTCCCTGGTCCGTCCTGGTGGATTCGGTTGTCGTTTGCGGGCGACTAAATACAGGCGGAGGGCTTGGAAGAGCTTTGGCTAACAATGGCCGGCGAAGTTTCGACATGTCTAGCTAATCAGATTACGCTTCCCGAGGAAGATCATCCGATTCCTTTCGACGCGGCTTCGGACGTTCCCATCGATGATCAGAAGTAGGTTCTCTTCTCGGCCGTTCGTTGCTTTCATCGTCTGTCCGACTGTCTGTCAGCCGGTATATAATCTTCCCTCTTTTTTAATCATCGCTATCGTTTTCATTCACAGAGGAGACTGCATGATAAGGATTCACTCCTTGCTACGTGACGGCAAATACGAACATGCAATTATTTTAATGCGATCCGCCAGGTAAGTGAAATTAATTACCTCTCACTAGTGCCGCACCGTCCTGGGTTGACAACTGTCTACTATTTTCATAAATCTCTATTTACTATTTAATTAAATGTAGCTTTGGAACGGTTTTCAACCGTGCTTGTCGCAGGCAATAAATAATTACGCGAGACGTTCTGCTGATTGTGCAGTTATTCATGGGGAAAAGTATATACATGCCTTAAAAGAAGGAATAATCTTGTGGATTTTAGGATTTTATAGTGCAGATGCAAATGCATTGCATAATTTACTAACATATTAGGAATAGTGTAGAAGCTTCAGTTTTGGCCAGTCCGGAGTTTTGGCCATAGTGCGGTATTGAGCCTGTTGCGATCTAAATGGTTGCTCATCACAAGGGTAGAATGCTCGATAAACAGATGTACAAGCGGGCAACCCTGCGGTCGGGACGACGAAACATCCTTCTTATTTTTTGAAAGATCAAGATCGCTATATCATTCGGTGGCGGGTAGACCACGTCCGCGTCGTTTTTCTTCGAGCCGAGTGTCGTATTGTCGCGGGTGTAAATGTGTTGTATTTTTTTTAAGAATTTTTTTTTTCGGATCGCCCACTTTTTATTTTATTCGTTTTACGCGATCTTGTTTTATTTATTTTGTTTTATGATAAATTAAGATGTTTTTGTTGTTGTTTAGCGCGATTTTTCCTTTATTTATATTTTTTATTTTGTTATATCTCGAACCGCCATTTTTTTTTCCTCGCGTTTTAAACATTTATTGCAAAGTTCCGATGACCCTGGAGGGGTCGGTTTTGCTTGTGCCTCGCACTGAGCTGAAATATACTTATTTATACAATAGAAAAAATATCTTTTGATTTTATTTTTGTTCCACTCGTTTTACGTGACTTTATTTTCTGTGACTTTTAATTGAAATGTTTTTATTTTCGTTGTTTTCGCGTTTTTTTTATGTGAGTTGAGGTTTTTTTTTTCTCGGATCGCCAACTCTTTTCTTTTTTTTTTACGCGTTTAAAACATTTATTGTAATGTTCCGATGACCCTGGAGGGATCGGTTCTGCTTGGGCCTCTCACTGAGCAGAAACATAATTATTTAAACATTAGATAGAAAAAAATCTCTTTTGATTGCCGGCTTCCAAAAGATTAAATTTTAACCAAGTAAACAACCAATGCCGTGGGTCCATCGCCAGCTTTTCAGGCGAATCCTTGACCTACAAAATACACCTCCCAACCACCCACTCCGTAGTACTTATGGGAGTGTCACTGAGTCGGAGGCCTCTTAAATAAGTGCTACATCAACATTTCCTTCCCCTATCCCAAGTTTAGTGGCTCCGTGGTCGTGTGGCTAGAGTCACCAAGCTCTTAGTCGCATCGTGCAGAGGAGCGTGGGTTCGATTCCCGCCGCAGCTGTCAGGAAAAGTTTTCGGCTGTGCCACTGGGCGTTGCATGCTAGTCCGTTGTCTAGTGTCGTGCTTCCTTCAAAGAGCGAAAAGCTCACTGAACGTGTCCGTGTCTTTTTTTTTAAGTTACGGTAAAGATGGGCGTGGCCGGAAATAATGACATTTGTGCTTTTGGTATTCTTGCATAAGATTGGAACAAAGTTAACTCCCCGGCCTTGTTCCGAAAAGCAATCCGAGCAAGATTAGCAAAAGGTACATGAATGTTGTTAGTATCCAATCTACGAAGTATACCGTAACTACGCTAACGCTAGTGCGGTATTGAGCCTGTTGCGATCTAAATCGGCGTAAATTTATTTGTTACTAGTAGATTCTAATACAATATGATGATTACAGCTGTAAAAACCACACATTTTGATTAAAAACTGGAAGAAAAAAATATATTTCCTTAAAAAATCTGCTCCCATATATCTATTTTGGCCAGGGTGCTTCTAATTTGGCCACTCCCATAAGAAATACACGTGATTGGCCAAAATAGAAACCAAACTTAAGAATATGGCCAAAACTGCGGCAGAGCTTCTATTTTGGCCAGTGCCACTTTTAATACAAAAATCAAGTATTGGCTTGATTTCTGCATTTTTCCTTCAAAATATAGATTGAAACCTTTCTTTTGACGCATTGGTTGTTTTCATAGGATTATTGGTTATTTTTATAAAAATGATTTCCCTTAGACTGGCCAAAACCGGTGCCCGCACCCTATACGATTAAAAAAATGCAAAACAGCGGAAGAAAAGCAAAAAAAAAGAATAACAACAAAATCAGTTTTTTCCGGAATAGGGTGATGATGGGTATTATCGTTTGTTCTCTTCGTCATTATGGGTTTTTATCGGCCAACAGCTTTAAAAAACTATGACGAAGAAAACAAAACTGCCAAAAATACACAATTTTTAACAATCATTTTTTTTTGGTAAGATATTGATACAAAGTTTTTTTCCCTGGCCAAGTTCGCAGGGGTTGACGATATTAAAGTGAAGGAGTTTTATTTTGATTATTGTAATGTAGTGTTCTTTAGTGAAACATATCACCTTTTTAACACTTTAATGCGCCTCCAACGGTTCATCACGAACCGGCTGCTGCAGATGGAGTATGGCTGATCAATGATCATATGCATCAGACATGCTCGATAAACACGAAGAAACCGCCTGGGCTCAGTAGAGTCTGTTCCCAAGCAATAGTTCCAAGTCGGTTGGATTTGAGAAGGTTTTGATGATCGTTACAAATCCTAATAAAAGCATTATAGGATTTGTGACAGGTTTTGGAACCTTTTACAGCCAGCTGACTTCAAAATGTTGTTTGGGCTCTAACTGAACAACGTTACTTGTGTATGACTAGGTTGACATTTCTAGGCTACGCTTGTTTATCTCTTAGAGGGTATTATGACATCAACAGAAAAATATCAGAAGTTCAGTTACATGTTTCTGTGGGTTTTGGACCGATGACAATTTAAGGACACAAGAGATGAACACAGATAAGTGGAAAACGATTAGCGAAATCAAGAAAAACAAAATGACACACGATTGACTATATTTTAACATACAGGGTTCGATTGATTCGATGAAAAAAAAAAGAAACATACGACAACTGACTTAACGAGAAGAAAAACATATTGAACCATACCACAAAAGCAAACAAGAAGACAAACACAAACCGTATGACCATAACACTACATAGGCATTTCATCCTGACTGACTGACCAATTGAAAACTTTCCAATCTTCTACCATAACTTTCTGAGTCAGTTTGCAACAGTGTCTTAGGGTCTGTATCAATTGGCGAATTAAAATTAATTTTTGCTTAAATTTGACAGTTCAACACTTAAACTTGACAGTTCTCCTAAGGAAATAATTATCGAACTGTCAAGTTTAAGTGAAAATTAATTTTAATTCGTCAATTGACACAGACCCTTAATGGATATAATTTTCCTCGTACGGCTGGCACACTGCTTCTGTAAAAATACGCTTCTGCTTGTGTGAAAATACGCAAAGGTGAATAATGTTTACCATTTAATTAAAAACACATTCTTTCACAGCTCAATATTGAAAATCAATCTCCAGCCTTTCTCCATCCTTAATGCAACGCAAAACTTAAAGGTCGCATGGCTGAAGAGGTTGCAATGCCTACTCCCAGATTTCACGGTGTATTATGGACGGTGTAAGTTCTTGGACTTGCATTGCAGACTTGGTGCCGAGACCCCCTTGTGCATCAATAAAATAAAATAAAAATAGTGTCCAACGATAGCTCAAAACGCGATAGGAATGGAGTTTATACTTCGGACCGCAAATGAAACATGACCGTCGTGTACAATGTTTCTTTATTAACTAACTCTCTCTTTGATACAGTGGTGCCAAGACGGCGAAAATTCATTCAAATATAATTACACCATGGTAAATCTCATTTTCAAATTCAAGTGTTTTTCTTTACAGTTTAACATCGAATGTTCAAAAGAAAACTAATCGTTCATTCACCCCCGTTGAGTCAGCAGACTCAACCGAAGGCAGAACTGTGATCTTTGTCACCGACCGTTTGAACTCGCCAGATGTAGTCTTGACGGTGACAAGGACGGTGACCACTCGTATTGCTCCATCTTCTCCTGGATGTGTCGCAATTATACGACCGCGCCGCCACTGTTGAGGTGGTAGATTCTCATCAAGTAACAGCACTAGAACACCAACCTTGAAGTGTTTGACGTCCCCAGTGTGCCACTTCTGCCTTATCTGAAGGTGGTGAAGATACTCGGATGACCATCTTCCCCACAAGTGCTGCATCATCTGCTGAAGGTGCTCGTATCTGCTGAGTCTTCCTACCTTCTCGTCGGTGTACGAAGGCTCCGGGAGTGCCACCGCCGACCGACCGATGAGGAAATGAGATGGCGTTAGTACCGTAGTATCGTTCGGGTCATCCGAAAGTGGGCACAAGGGACGAGAGTTTAATATTGCCTCCGTTTGTGCCAAAAACGTGGTCATTTCCTCATATGTTAAGCGTGTTTCACCGATGACTCGTTTGAAGTGGAACTTCATGGATTTTACACCTGCTTCCCACACTCCCCCGAAGTGTGGGCTTCGTGGGGGAATGAAGTGCCAACGTATGCCCTTGGACGAACAAAACTCCGCCAGCTTCCGCCGATGCTGTTCTTCCTCGAAAAGTTCTCGTAGAGCTGCTAATTCGTGGTTCGCTCCCACGAATGACGTCCCATTGTCCGAAAACACGTCACTAGGCAATCCACGACGGCTGGCAAAACGATATAGAGCAGCGATGAAATCTTCAGTTGTCAAGCTTAACACCAACTCCATGTGAATTGCCTTGACTGCTATACAGATGAACACCAGTACGTATGCCTTGTATGTCTTTGGACTTCTAAGGCTCAATCTCAGCTGGAAGGGTCCCGCGTAGTCAACACTTACCTTGGAAAATACAGGCGCCGGATTCACGCGTGGTTCTGGAAGATTTCCCATTAGTTGACTGCCGAGGACAGGACGATGTTTAGCACAAAGTTGGCATGATGCAATGATCTTCTTGGTTGCTGTTTTCGCGCGCAGTGGCCAATACCGTTCACGTACGATGGCCAACAAACCGTTGGGGCCAACGTGGGAGTGATCTTCGTGGAGTCTTCTGAGGAGGATAACTGTCAGGTGGTGCTTCTCTGGCAGGAGCACTTGATGTTTTCCATCGTAAGGGATGGCAGAATATTTGAGGCGACCTCCAACTCGAATCAGTCCATCTTCTGCCACAAACGGCACGAGGTTGCTGAGATTGTGGCGCTTGACCGGCGTGTGCTGAAGAGTGCGCAGAAGATCGCCAAACACTTCCTCCTGTAGCATACGTAGAACCGCACTTTCTGCAACGAACACTTCATCTGCTGTGATTGATGCGCTCAGCGGTTGAGTGCGTCTTGGAGTTAAGAATCGCCGGACATACACCCAAGCTCGTAGCAGCTTACGGTAGTGACTCATCCTGTTGAACTGGTCGTTAGGTTTAGCGATGGTAGTCGTCAGAACCTTTGCTTGTTTCAGTTCCGGTATCGCTGACTCGTCCAAAGGTTCAGGAGCGGTTGCATTCACATACGGTTGTCACAACAATGGTGATCCGGTCCACCAGTGCTTGTTCTGCAGCAAATTCTCCGGATACTCGCCTCTGGATATAACATCAGCCGGGTTGCATTCCGACCGAACATAATGCCACTGGTGGATATTCGTTGATTCCAAAATAGCTGCGACACGGTTTGCGACAAACACGTTCAATGCTGCCGGTGATTTCTTGAGCCAGCATAGGACAATCTGAGAATCACACCATAGCTTCACTTCGTCGAACTGCACATTCATCGCCGATACCACCTTTCCTGTCAGCTCCGCAAGTAGCCGTGCACCACAGAGTTCCAATCTCGGGATCGTTAAAGACTTCAACGGCGCCACTCGTGATTTGCTTGCGACGAGGTCGGCGTTGACCGATCCATCTTCGGCGATAGACCTGATATACAGTACCGCTCCGTACGCCCGCATTGAAGCGTCTGAGAAGCCATGCAACTCGACTCTTCTTGATCCTGCTGGTATCACAAGCCGCCGCTTCCTAATTTGGTTGACAGACGGCAGCTGTTCCTGGAAACTTCTCCAACTCTGCAGTAATTCGTCCGGTAGTGCTTCATCCCAGTCCAATCCGATACGCCATACATCTTGCATGAGCAACTTGGCTGTGGTCATGATTGGGCCAAGAAACCCGAGAGGGTCGAACAAACGTCAAATGTCCGACAACACGGTTCGCTTTGTAGTGTAAATCCTGTTTTCCGATCGATTCACGTGAAAGCCGAAATAGTCATCCGTTGGGTTCCAGATGAGCCCCAATGCCTTGATAGTATCGTTTACGCCACCTTCCTCGAAGTTGACTTGTTTCTCGTGTAGATGTTCCGGAATCACGTTCAGTATGTCGGGGCTGTTCGAGCAAAATTTGTGGACTCCGAATCCACCCTTCGCTAACAACGCTGACAATTGATGATATACGGTGATGACAGTTTCGACGGACTCTCCTCCGGTCAGGAAGTCATCGATGTAGCTGTCTTTCTCTATTACGTTCGCAGCCAGGGGAAATTCCTGTCCTTCGTCCCTTGTCAGCTGCATGAGTGCCCGAGTAGCGTGATGAGGTGAACTTGCTACCCCATACGTCACTGTTTGAAGCTCGAACGTTCGTTCTTCTCCGTTGGCGTTCATCCACAGAATCCTTTGAAAGCGACAGTCTTCTGGATACATTCGAATTTGGCGGTACATCTTGGGGATGTCCGCCGTCAAAACCACCTCGTGTGTACAAAAGCGCAAAATTATCGTCAGCAGATCACTCTGTACGGTAGGACCTAATGAGATAGTATCGTTCAGCGAAACACCTGAAGTGGTTTTTGCTGACGCGTCAAAAACGACACGAGTTTTCGTAGTGGAACTAGTCGCTTTGTAGACCGCGTGATGTGGAATATAGAATCCTTCTCATCCACACTTTCCACCTCCTTCATGTGTCCTAGTTGTTCATATTCAGCCATGAATTGCTCATACTGCTCGCGCTTGCCCGGGTTCCTATCTAGTGCAACCTTCAGTCGATCGAAGCGTTTCTTGGCAAGTTCGTACGAATCACCAAGCCTATCCTTGAGTTCGTTGAAGGGGAGCCGTACTTGATAACGGCCCTGCTCGTCCCGGTTATAGGTCTGGTTGAAGTGTTCCTCCACGTCAGTTTCCGTTTTAGTAAGCATACCCTCTGATGGAACGGACTCAACTTCCCAAAACTTCGTCAGTGTTCGGTTAAGCTCTTCCTCAAAGCGATTGAATTGGCACACACGAGAGAACTGTTTGGGATTTCGAGTGTGAACTGAACCTGCTACTACCCATCCTAGTTCGGTTTCCACCAGTACCGCAGAGCTATTTCCAAGCTTTACTCGACCGCCTTTGACGAGGTCAAAGAATATTTCGTTTCCGAGTATCAGATCGATTTCTCCTGGAGTGTGGAACGAAGTAGGCTAACGGCAGAGTGGATGGGAGCGACAAAGAGGAAACATCTATTTCAACCGCTGGTATGTTGGACGTGACTCGGGGAACAACCAAAAAATCCAAATCGTATCGTGATTTTGTACCGAAGCGAGAGCGGATCGTAGTAGGCACCAGATGTTTCACGTTGGTTTGAATGTCATTCAGACCGTTGATTGGGAGATCGATTCGTTCTAACTTGAGTTTCAGCTGACTGGCCAACCTTTCCGTGATAATGTGGCTGTCTGAACCGGAATCCAGCAAGGCTCGAGATTTAATGGTACTGCCTCCATATCCCGTCACAAAAACTTCCGCTGTAGAAAGCAATACGTGCCGCTTGACTGCCACGGTGTGACCACACAATGTATTCGCGCTCGGTGCATCTGGAACAGGCTGGGCGCGGTCCGGGACTGTCTGCTGTTGATTTGTCTTCGGATCTGCAACCTTCGTCGATTTCGTAGCAGTGGAACCATCCGTATTGTTGCTAGGATGTAGTAAGCTATGGTGTTTACGGCCACAACCCTGAACCTTGCAGACATGATCCTAAGGACAATCGAGAACACGGTGATTCCCTTCAAGCAATTGTAGCACAAATTTGATTTGGTTACTACAGACTTCCGCTCCGAGGTGGACTGGTTTTGAAACTTAGGACATCGGTAGATAGAATGATCGGATTTGCAACAGGGACAGCTTTCCTTGGTAGTTTGGACGAAAAACTTTGAGGCATTCTGCGAAGTAGGGCGCTGACTGAACGGTTGCCGTTGCTGGGACTGGGACTGAACTGCTCCCTGCTGAGGCCCTTGGTGTTGCGAGTGACTGGTCCGCACCAGAACACGTCCCCGTTCCCGGAGGAAATCCATAAACTCACTAAACACGGGTAAGTCTCCTGCCCCTAGCTCCAATTCCCATTGCTTTTGGGTTTCCCTGTCCAACTTCTTGTACAAAACATTGACAAGAAGCAGCTCAGCCAATCCCTCGACCTTGAATCCATGGCTACTGAGCGCTTCCGTATGTTTGGTGCAGATATCAACAAGTTTTGTGATTGACTTACCTCGGTTGTCCTTGGTTACCTTGGGGATGTCGAGGATAGCATCAATATGCGTATCCATAATCAAACGCTTATCTTCGTATGCGTTCTCCAGTATGTTCCAAGCCAGGCTGTAGTCATTACTATTGATGACCTCCTGATCAATTTTGTCTTTTGCATCACCATCCAATGAATTTCGCAGATGCAAAATTTTCATCGCTGGCGTTTCCTGTGGGTACTTACTCATTATGCTTTGGAACAGGCTTTTGAAGCTGTACCAATTCACAGGATCCCCATTGAACCGAGGGAACGGGGCGTGCAGTTGTGGCGCTGGAGCTTGAACATACACCGGCTGCGGGACGGCCGGGACCACCGCGCTAGGCGGTTTCGCTTCTGCTTCTCCGAACTTTGCTATCTTCGTCTGCACAACAACGTACAGTTGGTCGTGCATTCGTTCAAACTTCACATACTCCTGCCGATGCTCCTCGCGATTCTCCTTCGGAATGATCACAGACATTTCGGAGTGTATTTTCTCATATTCATCCGAACACCTACGTAGCGTGTCCAGATGCAGCCGTAGAAGGTGAATGTTGACGTCGTCCTGCTTCACACTTTCGTTGATCCGGAGCAGCTTTTCGATCAGCAAATTACGCCGATCACTCAACGGCTCCAATTTCTGCTCCATAATTCTTCGTTGCTCTGCAGCTTGCTTCGCGATTTTTTGCTGGGCAATCGTCGGAACTTGGTTCCTGTCGTCGTCACCCGTCAAAGCACTCAATATATTTCTTAGTGGTATTGGAACCACCACTCGCGATGTCTCAGACTCCGACATTCACTCACACTTTTGTTTACGTTTGCTGCTCACGCGGTGAGGCCAGGTCACTATCACTAGTCAATTTTTGCTTCTTCGTGGCTTGGCCACTTTTTCATGCCGCTGGGGCACAAATACACGCACACCGTTGTGCAAGTCACTCGACGCGAAGAACACCGATCACGAATCACGCACAGCTGGCATGGCGACACTGCCTTCCCCTAATGCACCTTTCAATTCCATTCACCGCTGGGGCCGAACTACACGCACACAAATGTGCGCCACACTCTCTTGGCGAGGGCTACTATGCTCACTCTACTAGCCGCTCGGGCATGCGGGCTTCTTTAGCGGTGTTGAGATAATTCCATATTTAGAATCTGCATGCAAAACTGAGCCGAAATCCAAATTTGCATGAATTTTGGTGCCCGGGAACCTATTTAAAAATCAGTTTGAAGTTTGTATGGGAGCGATTTGTCGAATCACCCCTGGTCGCATTTTGTACTGGGCGGAGCTGTCAAGCAGTTGGCCAGCTGTCAAAAGGTGATTTCGAAAAATCTCTTCGAAATCGATTTTAGGTACCAAAATGAAGTTCTAAAAATCTGAAAAAAAAATCATGGTGGCTCAGAAAAAGGTGCTCTTTCGTATAAAATCAAAGAATCAATACATTTTTCTTAATTTAAAAACCCAATTGCTGAATGCTTCGCACGGCGAAGGACAGCTTTCAGAAACACTCTTTGGAATACGATTCCAAAAATCCCACACTAGACTTTCTCATCGCCCGACGGCAATCAATAATACATGTGTCACGGACACGTTTTTGTTTCACTGTAGTAGTGAGCCAGCAGCACGTCGTGCCAAGCCCATGAGGTTCCGAAAATTCAACTTCCTTTCGTCAAGATGGCGGCGAACTGTGCCACGGACACTTTCGCCGAGCTTCCGGTACGGTATTGCGCTGGGCGCTACCACACCATCACTTTCACCAAAATGGCGATTTCGCGAACTCGTTCCACGAATGCTAAAAACTTTGTGGAGGCGTAACCCATCCACAAAATATCCGACATCAAACGCACAATTTGACGCGGTATCGATCACGACCGAAATTCTCAACACGGCGCGATTAAACTTCCATTCCAGAAAATCCGGTCGAAACGGACCAAAATGAATGTCCAACGATAGCTCAAAACGCGATAGGAATGGAGTTTATACTTCGGACCGCAAATGAAACATGACCGTCGTGTACAATGTTTCTTTATTAACTAACTCTTTTTTTGATACAGTGGTGCCAAGACGGCGAAACTTCAATCAAATATAATTACACCGAGGTAAATCTTATTTTCAAATTCAAGTGTTTTTCTTTACAGTTTAACATCGAATGTTCAAAAGAAAACTAATCGTTCAAATAGAATAAAGAATTAAAATTGCTTCTTCTTTTTTTTCTTCTGTATGGCTCTAAGTTCCCACTGGAACTTGGCCTGCCTCTCTCCAACTTAGTGTTCTTTGAGCATTTCAACAGTTATTGATTGAAGGGCTTTCTTTGCCTGTCATTGCATGAATTTGTATATTGTGAGGCAAGCACAATGATACACTATGCCCAAGGAGTCGAGAAAATTTTCCCGACCGGAAAGGGAATCGAACCCGCCGTCTCTGGATTGGCGATCCATAGCCTTAACCACTAGGTTAACTGGAGACCCCCATTAAAATTGCATGAAAGATGACAAAGAGATCAACAAATCACTTTTCCATGTTTTACGATAGTGACCCCAAATTTTTTTTCGATGCATCATTGAGGGGTGACCCAAACTTTTGGTCGATGACATCAAGAGTCAATTCACTTAATAATTTTTTTTCTAGATTTTTTAGCTAAGTTCGGTAAATAGCAGTTGAAAGCTAATACAAAACAAGTTATATTACCGCTCTCATCTTAAAATTTGGTCCACCCAATTTTCAGCGTCACTGTCGTAAGTTTATATTCAGAAAATTTGGCAACTTTAGCTTAAGTTTACAAACAAACATTTTTGTAAAAGTTTCATTTAAATCAGTGGTTTTCAACCTTTTTTAGTCCGTGCACCCCTTTCGTATTTTCCCAAATCTCATTCCCCCTTCATCGAATAATTTCAAAACAATAAATTATTTAAAAATGATGTAATTTTTGGTCACCGACATGTTTTGAAAATCAATGCGTAGCTTGTGCCTCAACAATCTCAGCTAGTAATTTTATCCTTGGAGCTGTCGATGTCAGCACACTTCATGTTCATTTCGATGTCCAGTCGGAATAGCTGTTGAAGAATTTCATCTCTTATGCTTCTCGGGAATGTTTTCTCACTAATTTTGTAAATGAATGATAACAGCTTTGAAGCATTGTAAAATTGTAAGATTGGATTTTTTCTCGTGCAATTTTGCAGTTTAATTGAAATGCTTTGAGGGAATCTTGAGGGAATTCTACTTGAAATTGAAGTTCCAAAATGAGCTTGATCAATTGTTGGAACATGTCAGAAAAATAGGCTAACTGTAAAATCCAATGAGGTTCACTCTACATATCCAGAGGTCCGCGCTTGGCTTGGAGTTCAAGGAAAACTTTCACTTCATATTTGACTTCAAAGAAACAATTCGTTCCATTTTCTTCTGACAACCAACGCACGCCGGTGTGATACAAAAGCTTTTGATGATTGGAATCTGTATTGGTACATGAATTCAAAGCGCTGGATTTAACAAAATTAACTACTTTAATCATTTGACCTGAGGCCAAAATTTGATTTAATGCTCGAAGATGTCGATAGCGTCTTCGAAGAAAGTGCTTGACGATTAATTATGATACACTGAACAATTTCAGGGGCTCTGTAACTTTTCCACCTCCTAGTGTGTAAGGCGGCAAAAAAAGTGCTAACATCACATAGTAGATCAATCGAGTTTTGTTTTATTGTAGTTTTTATATTCAAATCTGAACCTTGTTTTGATGAAACAGAATACTACAGTGTTGAAATGCTTTGACATTCATGTACACACCCCGAAACACGTGTTTGATTAACAAATTGAGATTAAAATTCTTCTCCCGCTTTTACTTATTACTGATATCACTTGTACATAAAAGAAATGTGTGAGATGTTCATCTGATTCCATCCGAAGAAGATTTGGATTGTGGAAACTGGGAAGATGCAAACCATGTGCGATAATAGAATTGAGTTCCGTTCTACGCCATTAGGCGAAGGAGGTAGTCAAATGGCTCCGTAGCATAGTGGATTAGAAGCGCCTGTCTTTCGCATCAGTAGTCTGGGTTCAATGCCCATTGGAGCACGTAGACTTTTTTATCGACTTTTTAGATTTGCTTATCAAATGCGTGTTTTTGTTGTATACATGAATGTGAAAGCATTTCAACATTGTCATTTCTACATGGCTAGCCTAAGTTAAATCAATAAATTGATATTAATAAAAAACAGAATAACAGAAAATCTGGAATTTATCCTATTTGTAGTGTCTTTTCATAAACCTGCCGTTATTCATTTTCCTCCATGGCAAATCTGCGTCAGCTGTTGACTTTTTCCTAGAGATATTCAGCTAGTAAAGCACTTTTAAAACTTCGATATCAATTTACGAGATTAGAAATTGAGCTGATTTAGCGGAAGTTTCATTTCCAGTGAAATATCATTCTAATTCTGACATTGAAAACGCCAGAACCAGTCGAAGCTCTCCCGCAGTTCCCGCTTCACTGAGAAAACCTATTGAATAATGAATATTAATAAATCTAATTTACGATCAAATAATTCAAATCGCACCCTCTCGTCGATGGCTGGCCAACTGGGCCAACTGGGGAGCGAGCGGTCCTGCCGATTCGGCATAATTCTACCTGTCTGACCTTTCTTCTCCAGTTCCACCCATCCGTCCCGTTGTTAGCAGCTTTGCTGCACATTTTCATTCCTTCCTTTCCGGGTTCTACCTAGCATTCGAGTCATTTTTCCCTTTTTCCTTTTTTTCCTCTTGCAGGGAGGTTTGGCCCAAGGATGATTGTTTTGGATCGGCGGCGTCCGCACCGGAAGATGAATTAATGCTGCTGAAGGAAATTTTCTTGGCAAATCTTCCACGGGTGGCAGGTAAGTGGTTATTTTTTGCTCGCTTTTTGATTCGACGACGGGGAAGGTTTTTCTCGGGTAGATGATAGCCACTCCAGCGAAATGGGCTTGTTTGCGTAAAGTGGAGCGCAGCTGGGCACAGTGGGTCAATAAGAGTGGCTGCGGAAATGGAGTGGAAGAGTTGGGCGTTTTTTTATATGAATTCTTAGGGAGCATCCACTAAGTACGTTATGCATGGGATTTTTAATGACTGTGGGCAAGTCCGTACACAAAAGACGAGGGAGGCTTAAGGCGAAACTGGAAGCATTTCCTCATTTTTTTGGTTTTTGATTTTTTATTAAATAACGAAGCAATATTTTCAAAATCGGTTTTCGTGCACATGTAGGGTATGGATCAGGGTATCTTCTGAATTTTTTACGCGGTAGAAAATGCTTTTCATTTCATTTTCATTTTCATTTTATTTTCAAGTTATTTTAGCATTACAAATGTGATATAATTTCCTTAGCTGAGATTTGGACTTCCTTGCAGCAGCTTAGTTATTCTATATTCAAAAATTTACTGGTAGCATGGGATGAAATAAACATTGGAAAGGAAAAACTATTGAAAAACCCTTCCGAAATTGGAAATAGAGTTGGGATAGTTGGAGGAAAGGTAAAAATATTCTTATGCTAATATCACAGTCTGCGCGCCATCAGTTGTTCTAGCAACGGGTTTGCTGAAGTTGCACATCCCAACCAGAACTTGGGGAGTACACGTTCGATCCATTCGTCGATGAGTTCCACCGTCGCTAATCTGTGGACATCTTCGGTGGGGTGAAACGGGTCCAGATTGAGCATCATCTTCAGTAACCGGTTTTGTTTCACCTGGAGTTTCTTACGATGGGTAGCGGCGCAATCGAACCAGGCAGGAAAACCGTACGTCATCGACGGCATGAACACCAATTTGTAGAGGAGTAGTTTCGACTTCTTGTCCAGGTGTGAGCGCCTGTTGATAAGCGGGTATAGCATTCTGGTAAGCCTGTCGCACTTGTCCAGAGTTTTCTTCACGTGAGTGGCAAAGGTCAGCCTTCGGTCCAGGGTAAGACCCAGATAACCCACGTCGTCCGACCATGGAATTTGTTGACCCCAGATGCAGATTTTTTGTTGCGGAAGATTTTGCGGGCTTCGCCTTCTAGTGAAGAAAATTGCTTGAGATTTACTAGCGTTTGTTTTGATCTTCCATTTTCGCTGGTAGTTTTCGATAGCGTTTTGGGCTGCTTGGAGTTTAGTAACTACAATAACTGGGTCCGAATCCGCTGCAATGTACCCGGTGTCGTCGGCGAAAAGAAAATACTTAACGCCATCTAGCATCACCAGGTCGGCGGTGAAGATGTTGTAAAGAGTCGGACTCAAAACTGCACCTTGAGGTACGCCAAAGGGTACTTCGTGTCTGGTGGATGTATGACCGTTAACAGACACGTGGTACGATCGGTTTATCAGGAACGAACGAATAATTTTCAAAATGTAAGAGGGGAAGTTCCCAAGTAGCATCTTGTGCAAGATCGCTTCTTGCCATACGGAGTCGTATGCCTTCTCGACATCCAAAAGCACCATGCCTGACGACTTCTTCATTGCAAAATTGTTTCGAACCTCCCTCACAAGCCGGGTAAGCTGGTGGTTGGTGGAATGCCCTCTTCTGAAGCCAAATTGGACATCGGGGATAATCTGCGTGTTTTCTAGGTGTTGCTCGACACGTTTCAAGATTATGCGCTCGAGAAGCTTACTGAAGGCAGAGAGTAGGCTAATTGGCCTGTAATTGGTCGCATTCGTAGAGTCCTTGTTCGGCTTCGGGATGGCGATTACTACCGCGTGCTTCCAATAGGAGGGAAAGTACCCAAACCGAATACATGCAGAGAAGATTCTAGCGAGGAGGATATGGGCCTTTCGAGGTAACTTCTTGAGCACGCAGTTTCTGATGCTGTCCTGACCAGGAGACTTCTTCGCCTTGAGTCTGCGGATTATCTGGATTACCTCTTTCGGATGTATCAGCCATGGGTGGGCACCAGTCAAACGAATTTGATCGATGTGTGCGATGGAGGTGTTTACAGCAACCACGGTTTCCGGATCATCGGCCATTTGGTTGGTATGGGCTTCAGAAAAACTCGTGGCAAGTAACTGAGCTTTCTCTGAGGAAGAAGCGATGATGTTATCACCATGGCGCAATGGCGGGCTGTATTTGGTTGATTTCCTCAGTGCATTTGAGATTCTCCAAAGTGTGTCTCGATCGTTGTTCAGAGTGCGGAGCGTTTCCTGGAATTTCCTATAGTTTGCCTGATCACATTCCTCTCGGATTCTTCGGTTCAGTGACAGCACTATGCTCCGGTAGATAGGGTCTCTTCTTCTATGCCATTGTCGCCGCCGTTTGTTTCGTAAAGAGATCAGTCTGCGGGTACTTTCTGGAATCGTGGCAATTTGGTATGGTCGTTGTTGTACTTCAGGGACCGAAACTGATTCTGCGTCTACGACGATTTTCGATAGAAACTCAATTGCAGTGTCAATCGCATGTTCGTTGTCAAAGGTTGAGATGACTGGATCAAGTAGGTTCAGCTTTGAGTTGATTTCCCGTTGGAAACGAGACCAGTCTGCACGCGCGTAGCAACGAAACTTCGGAGATGTCTGTATAGCAGGAGCAGAAAGGCTTACACTGAAGATTACCGGAGAGTGATCCGATGAAAGTTCGTTCAATGTGACCGGCTTAGTCATGTCAAGCAGGTTGTTGGAAAGGGCAAGATCCAGTGTGGATGGACGACCGCGACCCGTGGGATGAAAAGTGAAGGCGTCCGGGAAATGAACATAAAAGTTGCGGCTTGCTGCCTCCTGTACCAGCAGTGTTCCAGCTTTGTTTGCTTTCAAGCAGTTCCAGTGCCGATGCCGAGCGTTCAGATCACCCACCACAAAGAACGGTTCAGCCATTCTTGTCAAAGTTGAAATGTCACGACGAAACTGTGTCCAGACTGCTCTCCTTTTCGCTCCAGGGAAGTAGGCGGCAATGATGTGAACGTTGCCGTCCGTCGTGCTAATCGTGATGCCTACGCTTTCGATGATTTTGGTAGAGATGTTTAGCTCTGCAAACTTAATGCCTTTGCGAACCGCAATCAGGACTCCCCCCCCTCTTTCAGCATCGCTGGAAGTGCGATCAAAACGAACGCAGGAGAAGTGTGGATGGAAAAAAGGAACTTTTGGTTGTAACCAAGTCTCCGTAATTATACCGATGTCTATTTTATGACGGACTAAAAAGTCAAAAAATTCAAGCTTCTTGCTATGAACGGATCGTCCGTTCCAGTTAGCGAGACGCAAATTATCTAAACTAGACATTGTAGATATATTTTGTTGTAAGCTCAAAAAGAGCTAGAATTTGTTGTTGTTTGGACTGGCAGCTCGCCAGACGCTCGAACATTTCCCTTGCCAGCGACAAAAATTCAGACAGTGAAAAGAGATCTTGGTTAACGGTTGTTTGTGTTCGTAGCACCTGGGCATACGAGCCACGCGGAGGAGGAGCGGTTGAGCTGGTTGGAGGACCCTCGGTTGTACGAAAGAGAAGCGGGGGGGAGCTGGATGCCGACGTTCCGTCCGTAGTTTCGCCAACTTCTCGATGTAGACTTTTCGGCTGGGACAACCACGGTAGTTGGCAGTGTGTTGACCGCTGCAATTAGCGCATTTGATCAGTCCTCGTGTTTCACTTTTGTCGACGCGTTCCAGGTCAGCCTTTTTCGGTAGCTTGCACTCAGCAGAGTGATGTTTTTCGCCACACTTGACGCACAGAGGGGGAAGGTTGCAGTTCCTCATTCCGTGACCAAAACGTTGGCAGCGGTGGCATTGCACGGCATCAGTAGGTCTTCTTTCGAAATAGCGCCATTTCACTGTGGTGTTGAAAACTGCTCTCACCTTTTGCAGCTCCGACAATTTTGCGCTCCCCTTAACAAAGTTCAGCACGTACAAAGCACTTTCTTCGGGCCCAGTGACTTTGCGGGAAAGTAGTTTCACTTCTGCACAAACTACACCGAGGGTAGCAAGTTCTTCCTCCAATTCGGCGATATCGTACACCGGTAAACCAGATAGAACGACTCTCACCGGTTGTTCGGAGGGGAGAGTGTAGGTGTGGAACTCGATGTTGAGTTTTTTTAACGTATCCACGGAGATGTGAAAACTTTCTTCGCTCATGCACAGTAGCTGCACTCCCGTCCTGGTCATTCGCATGTTGTAGTCCGTCTGTGCGATGTTGTTATTTGACATCAGCTCTCGCAGTTGCTTACTTGATAGATTGACAATCGTTATCGGTGGGACACGAACCTTTTTTGATTTTGGCGCCGTCCTCGTCGTAGCCAATATTGGGGTAAGAGTTGGCATTGTGTCGTGCTCCTCTTCTTCCGATAGTAATTCGAATTCGTTACTCACGGTTACGTTAATTCCGCTTTGAAGTGAGCCGCTGCTACTGCCGGGTGGATGGTCGGGTGGTCGTCTGCTTGTCTGTGGCATTTCGGAAATGTACGGGCTCTTCGGTCGGGGTGGGTGGAGGTTCGGTTCGTTGAGGTTGTGCTCCGTCTCTAAGCTGCGCTTCTGTCTCGATTGGAGGGATTTTTGCGACGTTTCCGTTGCCGCATTTTGTCCACTCGGGTCCTTTGGAACTACCTGCGGCTTCAGAGTGCCGAATCGCGTTTTTACTTTGCGAAAGAACGTGAAAAAACTCGAAAAAAATGCAACGAAAGTAATTGGTTTGTTTACGTAGCAAACCAGTGTTGCCAAAACTCAAAAATGCTTTTCGTTTTTGCAGAAACCATTTTTTAGTGCAATTTTGTTCAAAAATGGTTTCTGCAAAAACGAAAAACATTTTCTACCGCGTAAAAAAATCAGAAGATACCCTGATCCATACTCTACATGTGTACGAAAACCGATTTCAAAAATATTGCTTCGTTATTTAATAAAAAATCAAAAACCAAAAAATGAGGAAATGCTTCCAGTTTCGCCTTAACAGCTGAATACACAGTAAACTGTAGATCCTCAAAACTCTGTATGGCCTGTACTCTGTGGCGAATAACAATAATAATAATATGCACACACTAAGATTCAGATGTTCCAGCTCAGTAATTTTTTCCATCTTTTTACTGAGTTTTCAACAGCAGATTTATTTCGGTACACTCGGTAATCGTATTTACCGTTCACCAGTAACGATATTTACCGTGCTTCAGTAACTTTTGACAGTTTGTGAGCTGAGCTCAGTAACTCATTTACAGAATATCCGCAAAATAAATAACCGAGCGTACCGAGTTAAATCTGCTGTTGAGAACTCAGTAAAAAGATGGGGAGAATACCGAGCTGATCTTAGTGTGCACCTATCGGTTGAATACTTATTTTAAATTTGTAGCCATCCTTCTCTGAATCACTCCCACTATGCAACGATAATAGCTAGATGCTATCGATAGCCATCACGTGTCTGCATACCTACCCACAGCTGCATCCATACATGTGCCAAACCCACAGCTTCGATAAATAACTTTTGATAGCCCACATGGAGCACCTATTCTGATCTTTCGCCCTCCCGCTGCCACCCCTTTCAGGAGGGATTATTATTTATTGGAGTGATTTGCAATAAACGCCAGCGGCATCAATGGATATGGCTTTCTGCTTAGTGCGTAAATTTTCGCCTTGAAATTTAATGCTCGATTGATCCCTGTACACACGCTTCTCTATCACTCGGTGGTGTTGCGCCATGCCCAGATAGTGGTTACCGAGTCCCAATAGATTTCTGCCTCATGGCTTAGTTTTTCGATTTACCCATCGTGATTGAAAAAGTTATTCGTCCCCATCACGCCACATTTGTTTGCAATCTTCAAAACCGCTTTGTTTGAAACAGAGAAAATAAAATTCACATGAACTATTGAAAAATCGCCTACGTAGGTTGGCAGGTATTCGGGCAAACGGAGTCGATGTGGTGCACTGTGGCGAAAACTTTTACTTTTCTGCTTACTAGCTGCCAAACTCCGGTGGTAGAATCCTGATGCCGTAGTCCGGGAGCAGCACATTTATATTCAATGCCATGCTATCCATAATGTATGAACGTTTTGCAGCAGAGTTCTATTATGTGTGTTTGACGTCGGTGTGGCGGCTGGGTAAGTATCTAGGCAACTCACCTGAGCCTACGATACCGCCGTCGTCGGTCGGGTCCTTTGGGACGAACAGCAGGAATTTGATTCAGACACAGAATAATAGGAATGTGTGATGGTGATGCTAAACCTTTTGTTCCGCGTGGTTTGGTAAGATGCTGCATCTTTTATGAACCTGCTTGAGGCTTTAAATCAATCATTTCTATAGTTCGGTGGAGAAAGCACTAGGCGCGGAAAGGTAGGAAGTTTACACTTGTAAAGTGTAGCAATTTGCTTCGGGTGATTTAGGTCTTTCGTATGTTTCGTTTACAATACAGGTCGAATAGATTAACTTTCACATAGGCAATCAGAAGTTGATACAAATGGTGCTAAAATGGATAGGTTATAAAGCGTAGGCATCAACTTGTCTTTAAATTTCATCTTTAACTTTTGCAGCGCTGATCAATTTTAAACTTTGTGGGCTACAGAACCTACGGCAAATAAAGGACATCACAAACTCAACGACGTTAAGTTTTTGTCAGTTTTTTCGTAAAACCTCCGCATATTATTCTATTCCATACTCTCTTGCGCCTGAGCAATCACATTTTCCTCATATTCTCTTTTGCTTCCTTATATCGCACTCAGTTCTGCCGGGTTCCCTACACCAGCATTCGGCTTCTGGCAACATTCTTCTCGTCCGGTACACTCTGGCACTCTTCGTCGAACCACCCGTTCCTTGAGCAGTTTTTATCTCTTCCCGCATTGCCGTACTCATCGTTCCGTGGATAAACTCTCACAGAGTATTGAGATTATCGCTCTCTTTGATCTTACCTGTCCGCGTAGTGTGCTGTGGAAAGTGACGGACGTGAAGAAAATTTCTCGCGTCAAATTAAGTGAAAATTTCTTTTGCCGAGATGTCGGGCGAATGAAAAAATATCGACGAGGGACGAAATGTTCAACGCAACACGGATAACCAACAAGGAAAGCATGGGAACTGCAGCGCTGAGAAACTGAAGCTACATTGTGCCATTGATTCGGTGGTTCTGTTGCACGAAGGTTGCTGCCAAAACAATATGCGGATGAGATGTGCGGTGGAGTCTAACTGTAAATTTTGGTGAGATCAATCCAGTATTTCAATTAAATAGTTTCTGAATAAGAACTTACTACCCAAGTAACACAACAAGCTATTCAAGAATGGCTATTGTTCGGCCGTACACGAAATTTTGAATGGCGTCCTGGGCGTCCTGAAATTCAATAATAACTTGCCCATAACAAACTTTTTTTTGGCCATCGTCTACGGCGCCCTGCACAAATTTTATTGCTAATGCAAATCTATCTCGACAATGTAGTCCGTGTCGGTGATCTTTCTGACCACTGGCAACCCAAATATGGGCCAAAAATTATGCATTAATCTGTGTTGAATTTTGCAATAATTCGGCAAACTTTAAGTAGGCGCTGTTATGAAATAACAACACTATTGCTTTCATGATTGATTTGCATGATGCTCCGGTTTTGTTATAGATTAGTTAAATTTACTCATTTAATACATCGTGCAGACTATGATTTGTTTTTGTTGTTTTTAATCGGCCAACATTACAACATTAACTACATATGTTTCCTGATACCAAAGAATAAAAATAATTATTATTCTTTGCTGAAACACTTACATTACAGTTATAATATCTCTTGAAATTTTGATTTAAAAAAATGTTTTTTGTGTTACTTGGGTAGAGATATCAATTGAGATTTATCTTATTAAATTTTCCATTGTTTTTGTATTATACTATATTACAATTTCCATATGTATATGACGGGGTTTACACACACACGGGGGGGTAGCCTAAGGGAGTTAAATGAACTGATGCCCGGACTTAAGTTCGTGGAGTAGCCAGTCTTTTGTCATGAGTTAGCAACTTTATGTTGACTACCGAAGGAATTCAGGAATTTTAACTCACCCTGCTACAACAAACCATCAGGTAGATCATTCCCTCCCGGAGTGACTCTGCAGCCATAGGTAATCCTTGCGCTGATGGTGGGTACACTTCAATCATCATCATCATCATCATCATCATCATCATCATCTTTGATCTTACCTGTCCGCTCGTTCAGCTTCTGGGGGACAGTCTGCTACCGTACCATATGCTGAAAACCGCTGGATGTTGAAACGCATCAATCGCCACTGATAACTGAAACTGAACACGTTCTTGAACTTCGGTCGTAGACGGTTGACAAGTATGATCTCGGATGCTGCTTTATAGCCTCTAGAAGTCTCATTACAATTTACATCGTCCATACTTTATGACGTCGCACAGTGTAAAGCGTGGAGTAAAAGTAAGTTTGCACTTTTTAAGTATTGTGGCGGACAAGAAATTATCAAGTACCTAATGTAACTGGAATGGTACCAAGCTGGACAAAACCGTTGACAAACTCTAGAAACGGTTCGGAAACTTTGTAGGAAGTAAATTTTTCATGCAAGGTATCAGTCTTTCCAGTATTTCAAAAACGAAGCAGACGGCTTTACCTCGTACGTAGCAATGGTGAACAAGCACTGCAAGGCAATTCAGCTGTCGAAACTATCCGGCGACCAGCTCAAGGCTCTTCAATTCATTTCCGGTCTACTATCACCTCATGATGCCGATATTCGAGCAAGGCTAATGTCCAAGCTAGAAGCTGAAGAAACCACACCGGCAAGACCAGATGGACCTACGATCACCTTGGAGAACCTGGTTGAAAAATGCCATAGTATTGTGAACCTAAAACAAGATGGTAGAGAGCAAGGGGTCTGTTCAAATCAATAGTCGGATCAATTCTCTCAGCAGCTGATGCAGCTCGTGGTTCATTCGCCTTCTCCAAGTCCCGTCTTCCATCTGCACTCCGCCGTAGATGGAACGCAGCACCTTCCGTTCGAAAACTCCAAGGGCGCGTTGGTCCTCTGCACGTAGGGTCCATGTTTCGTGCCCATAGACGACGACCGGTCTAATCAGCGTTTTGTAGATGGTTAACTTCGTGTTACGGCGAACTTTATTCGATCGTAGAGTTCTGCGGAGTCCAAAGTAAGAACGATTTCCTGCCACAATGCGCCTCTGAATTTCTCTGCTGGTGTCGTTGTCGGCGGTCACCAGTGAGCCCAAGTACACGAATTCTTCAACCGCCTCGATTTCATCACCGTCGATATGAATTCGGGGTGTCGGGCGCGGTGATTCCTCCCTGGAGCTCTTTGCCATCATGTACTTGGTCTTGGACACATTAATGACTAATCCGATTCGCCTGGCCAAATTTACGAGCAATAATATCAATATCATCGGCAAAGCCAAGCAGCTGAACGGACTTCGTGAAAATCGTCCCACTCGTGTTTATACCCGCTCACCTTATTACACCCTCCAAAGCAATGTTGAACAGCAAGCACGAAAGACCATCACCTTGCCATAACCCTCTGCAAGATTCGAAGGGACTCGAGAGTGTCCCTGATACTCGAACTACGCACATCACTCGATCCATCGTCGCCTTGATCAATCGTATCAGTTTATTCGGGAATCCGTATTCGTGCATAATCTGCCATAGCTGTTCTCGATCGATTGTATCATACGCCGATTTGAAATCGATGAACAAGTGATGTGTGGGCACGTTGTATTCGCGGCATTTCTGTAACACTTGGCGGATGGCGAACATCTGGTCCGTTGTAGCGTGTTCACCCATAAATCCAGCCTGATATTGCCCCACGAACTCTCTTGCAATCGGTGATAGACGGCGTCATAAAATTTGAGAGAGTATCTTGTAGGCAGCGCTCAGTAGTGTGATCGCGCGGTAGTTCTCGCAATCCAACTTGTCGCCCTTTTTGTAGATGGGACACACGATACCTTCCATCCATTCCTCCGGTAATACTTCCTCCTCCCAAATCTTGGTAATGACCCAGTGTAGTGTCTCACCAGTGCTTCTCCACTGTATTATAGAAGCTCGCTTGGTAGTTGATCTGCTCCAGCGGCTTTGTTGCTTTACAACCGGCCAACCTCCTCCTCAATTTCTTGGAGGTCAGGGGCCGGAAGTCTTTCGTCCTGTGCATATACTCCAAGATCTGTTACCACGCCACCTTCGGTGCTTGCAACGTCGTCATTGAGGTGCTCATCGTAATGCTGCCGCCACCTCTCGACCACCTCACGCTCGCTCGTGAGAATATTCCCGTGATTATCTCGGCACATGTCGGCTTGTGGCACAAAGCCTCTGCGCGAGCGGTTCAGCTTCTCGTAGAACTTTCGTGTGTCCTTAGCGCGGTACAGCTCTTCCATCGCTTCGCTATCTCGTTCTTCCTGCTGGCGCTTCTTCATCCGGAAGTAGAGGTGTGCGCCGCCGCGCCGCGCCGCGCCGATGAGAAATCGGCGTGAATCGGCGTGTGGCTCCCCAAGCCAACAAGAATCAAAAATACTATAGTTTTTAAACGGGGATAGGTAAAGGGGGGTTATACCCATGCACTGGTGGAAAAAGTTTATGGTTATGTTGTTTGAAGCCGATCCAGCAAGCATCGGCGTGTCGGCGTGGCAAACGGCGGCGGCGGCGGCGTGAAAACCGCACGCCGCTATCATCATCAAAACCAAAAAAATTCTGCAGCAGCACATAGCTAGATGTCCATTTGTTACAATCCAATCATTAGAAAGTAGTTTACATTGTTCATTATTGTTTGAGAAGCCCCACGCCGATGCACGCCGATTTTACGCCGAATATTCGGCGCACACGTCTATCCGGAAGACTGAGTTCTGTCTGTTCCGCGCCTGTTTGTAACGTGCCTCATTCGCTCTCGTACGGTGTTGCAGCATTCTTGCCCATGCTGCATTCTTCTCGTTTTTCAACTATTCACATTCGCCGTCGTACCAGTCGTTTCTGTGATTCGGAGTCGCGAAGCCTAGTGCTGTAACCGAGGTACTACCTATGGCGGATCGGATGTCCCTCCAGCCATCTTCAAGTGTAGCTGCGCCAAGCTGCTCTTGCGTTGGTAGGGCCACTGCTAACTGCTGCGCGTAGTCTTGAGCCACTTTTACGTTACGCAGCTGCTCGATGTTGAGCCGCGGCGTTTGACTTCGACGCGTGGTGATAAGTGTCGAAAGTTTTGAGCGCATGCATACAGCGACTAAGTAGTGATCCGAATCTATATTCGCACTGCGGTATATGCGGACGTTGGTTATATCCGAGAAGAATTTACCGTCGATTAGAACGTGGTCGATTTGGTTTTCTGTTTGATGGTCGGGTGATCTCCAGGTGGCTTTGTGGATATCTTTGCGGGGGAAGAAGGTGCTTCGGACTACCATACCACGGGAGGCTGCAAAGTTTACGCATCGCTGGCCGTTATCATTCGATACGGCGTGCAGGCTGTTTCGCCCGATTACCGGTCTGTACATTTCCTCCCTTCCTACCTGCGCGTTCATGTCGCCGACAACGATTTTCACGTCACGCGGCGAGCAACCATCGTATGTTTGCTCTAACTGCACGTAGAACGCTTCTTTCTCGTCATCGGGTCTCCCTTCGTGTGGGCAGTGGACGTTGATGATGCTGTAGTTGAAGAAACGACCCTTAACTCTCAACATGCATATCCTTGCGTTGATCGGCTGCCACCCGATCACACGTTTGCGCATCTTTCCCAACACTATAAATCCTGTTCCCAGTTCATTGGTGGTGCCACAGCTTTGGTAGAAGGTAGCCGCTCGATGCCCGCTTTTCCACACTTTCTGTCCAGTCCAACAAAGTTCCTGCAACGCCACGATGTCGAAGTTGCGGGGATGTAGTTCGTCCTAAATTATCCTGTCACATCCTGCGAAACCTAGTGACTTGCAATTCCATGTTCCAAGTTTCCAATCGTAGTCCTTATTTCGTCGCGTGGGTTTTTGCCGATTGTATCGAGTCGTATTTTCTCCTATGTTATTCGCAATGGGGATTTTTACGGGTGGCTTATTGGGCCTACGCCAACACTCTTGTCTTGCCGGAGGGCCATCGTGCCAGTTCTGTTTAACGTCCCAACCAACACTGGGACGACCACGCTGATGGGGCTACCACCTTGAATCAAGCTGGGCGTGGTGCAGCGTTTCTTACTCAGCCGCTGGATGCCAGAACAGACGCTGTTTGAGCTGCACCTCCTTGGTGAACAGACGCTCGGATCGTACCTCCTCAATCTAGCTGAAGTCAGAAGGACAACAGTGCCCAGGCTGCACTACCAGCTAAGTACACAACTCTTAGCTGGCGGTCTTTGTCATCGCTCGACCCGTGAAAGCATGAGGTAGGAACTTGTGGATACCAGAGCTAAATATATTGGACGCTCTCCTTATCGACTCACCGTTTTGCAGCCCAAGAAGATTTTACCATACAACTGAAGTTTCCGGAAGTTTGACTATTTTGATGGCTTGAACGACGCTCTCGAATCCGACCGACATTCTTTCCCACAACCTGATAATCTCTTCGCTGAGCTGTCAGGAGCACCTTAACTTGTCATACACCTATCTGCAAGTTGAATCATCAAGTTTCAGTGTTAACACCAGGAGTCAATTCAACATTAGGAACTTTTTAACGCATCATCGACAGTATGGTATCCCGACCGGGAGAGAACCATTACCCGGATGACCTGGATTGCTGGTAGGAACAAAGAAGAACACGATCGAATTTTGTGTGCTGTCTATGAGCGAATTAGGGAATTTGGATTCCACCTTTAGTATCGAAAAATGCAAGTTTACTGTTACGTTTCTTGGATACGTGGTGGACAAAGACGGTATCCTGACGGATCTATCCAAGACATTGATGATTTCCCAAATTCCTTCACCAAAGAACGTGAGGCAGTTGCGATTTTACTTAGAAGCCATCGATTATTACGGAAGATTCATGAAGCAGATGAAGAAACTGTGGGCCCCTCTCGATAACTTGCTTACAATCATTGTGGACGGCGCCTTATCTCGATTGATGTCCACCCAATGGATATTACGTTCTCGCAGCAATACATGTGGAAAACAAAGTCAAAGCTGTTATCTCCAATACGATTTGCAAGCCAGCCGTTACGTTCAACAGTGATTGTTGCTGAAACTCGCAAGGATCAAGTGTAAAGAATTAGCATTAGTTAAAATTAACGAATTAAAAAAATAAATAAAAACTTCCTGAAAGAAAAATAATCGGTAAATGGCACTGATGCTGAAGTTAGCAGGTAATCGACAACTGTTTGATGTTTGGCGATCGTATTGTTGTTCCTGAAAAATTTCAAAAGCAGCTCAGGACTCAAGAATCTTTGTGGAGGGGAGAACACACGAACTATGTATTGAGCATCTCAAAATATTTATGTTTGCACACCACTTCGCAATTATATGTACAACAAATCAATGCACGCCACAATCAAGAACTCCAGCGCAGACAAGCTCGCACAACCATGGACCTTCTGATAAAACTCACATGTGAACCGAAACAGAGCAAAAGCAAAACATGCTATGGAGCTATAAAACGTGAGTTTCAACCTGGTGATATGGTTTATGCTGAGTGCCACACAAACAACAAGAAATCATGGATTCCTGGAAGGATTGTAGAGCGAAAAGGATTTGTCAACTACTGCATGTTCCTGCACCTCGGATCCCGTGAGAAGCTGATACGGTCAAACACAAATCAATTACGTTATCGATTTAATGCTGAACAATCCTCTGCGAGTCAATCCACTCAGTTACCATGGCAAATACTCCTCGAGAGCAGACAACACGTCCGCATTTTGATGAAGATGTAGTTCATGAAGACCAAAGATGTGACACATCTGAGCTCCACCAGAAGCTACCATAGAGTCTAATGATGAATTTGAACAAAAGCTCTAGCGAATTCAAAGACTGTCTGTGAACCCCGATCCAGAGAGACCATTTCGTTCCAGAAAGCTACCAGCTCGGTCGGCCCCGTGCGGCACCTTCTGAAAGAGGCAATAGACCTTGCAAATATCATGAGTTTCGAAGAATTTTCCTGTCCATTCGTTGTTAGATTTCGAAAGAAGAAGCACCTAATAAACTATTATTGCGAAGTAATAGTAAATCTTTTATTCTGGAGTCTACAATAATACATTATTTCTGTGACATAGGGTGAAGAAGGAGAGAAAGGAAATGGGCAATTTGTACGTGATGTAATTTATGGACGATCCCTAATAAAAGTATGATCATCGGAGTACCTCTCTTGGGATTCTTGTGGATAAGGCTTGTAGATACACTCCCGTTCAAAAGTTTGGGGTCACCCCCTCAAAAACATGTCATTTTTTTAGGCCCATATCTCCGCCAATTTGTGTCCGATTTCAAAACCCTAGGTTTTATTCAAAAGATAATAAGTCAAAGAAACTTTGAACATGATTTAAAAGAAACTTTTTCAAAAAATTTTGTATGTAAACTTAACCCAAAGTTGCCAAATTTTCTAAAAAATTAATATAAACTTACGGCAGTGTCGCTGGAAATGGGGTCGACTAAATTTTAAGATGAGAGCGGTAATATGGCCCATTTTCTATTAGCTTTCAACTGCTTTTTACAGAACTTAGCTAAACAATCTAGAAAAAAAGTTATTAAGTAAATTAACTTTTCATGTCATCGACCAAAAGTTTGGGGTCACCAATCAAAATGATGTATCGGCCAAAAGTTTGGGGTCACTATCGTAAAACATGGAAAAGTGATTTGTTGATATCTTTGTCATCTTTCATTCAATTTTAATTCTTCTTGGCTTATTTGAAACAAAATGAATGATACTTACTCCATAGACATTGAACCACACATATTTGTTGAAATTTACATACTAAAACTTTACGTAAAGTTGCCTCATTTTTTGAAGCGTGGTGAAATGTGCTAACTTTACATAACATTTTTATATACAAAAATCGTTAAATACGTTAAGTTGAAGACATCAAACGTAAATTTAGTTAATTATCTTTGAAATGAGCCAAAAGTAATTAAAATTGAACTATAGATGACAAAGATATCACCAAATCACTTTTCCATATTTTACGAAAGTGACCCCAAACTTTTGGCCGATACATCATATTGAGGGGTGACCCCAAACTTTTGGTCGATGACATCAAGGATTAATTTACTTAATAACTTTTTTTCTAGATTTTTTAGCTAAGTTCTGTAAAAAGCAGTTGGAAGCTAATAGAAAATGGGTCATATTACCGCTCTCATCTTAAAATTTGGTCGACACAACTTCCAGCGACACTGCCGTAAGTTTATATGCATTTTTTAGAAAATTTGGCAACTTTGGGTTAAGTTTACATACAAAATTTTTTGAAAAAGTTTCTTTTAAATCATGTTTAAAGTTTCTTTGACTTATTATCTTTTGAATGAAACCTAGGGTTTTGAAATCGGACGCAAATTGGCGGAGATATGGGCCTAAAAAAATGACATGTTTTTGAGGGGGTGACCCCAAACTTTTGAACGGGAGTGTACATTCGTGTCTTCTCTAATTCAGGCCGAATACGAAAATCAAATACTTGATTGGATCCGCATGAATCGCCAAGTGCTCGAGTATTCCTGTCCTGCGTGTGTGAATTAGTAATCGTAGGTGTCTTGCAGACACTGCACCGGTATCGTTGACTGGTGTGTATCATTTCGAACTAATGGACATTCTAAGCACATGTTTCTACTGCTAAAAATTTTAAAATGAAAATCTATACCATGTTGAGCTTTATTCACCCGGTGTGTATGAGTAATTCCAGAATATTGACATTAATTTCAACCGGTAATAAACTAGTGCACTTATTGCAGCTACGACCAGGGAAGCATGTGCTGTTTATGGTTATTACAATGTATTGAAATTTCACAGTCGTTGTTGGCAGATAAAGCCACTGTGTTGCTGCATCCTCCTGGATAAGAACAAGCTTATCAGAACGAAACAAAAAATAAAATAAATTACTTCAACGATGGCAGCAGGATTGAGCCAAATACTGTGTCGGAATCTCGTTCATCTGATCCGCATAATCCCCGAACCGATTGCTGCTGACGGGAGGACCAGATGGATACACCCTGAACGAAAACCAGTCATCCAACGGACACACTCCGGCACCAGAACCAGAAGGGTACCCCTCATAACGTATTCAGCTACGGTTGTTTCATTATGAAATTCATCAGAAAACAATAAAACGAACTTCCTCGCCTTTTGGATATTACACTCACTCACTCTCTATGGTTGGTTGGGGCTGGGTGACGACCACAAAGGCTCAGACGAGTGACGACGACGACGACCATGGAGTCAACGATGGATGATGATGAAATGATTATGGCAAAGGAATGCCGGAGCGGAACTCGACAGAGTTAACGTGCTCTGGGAGTCGGTTGTTTGTTTTTGCGTTATTTTTGCCCCAACCTTCCGCATCGGAGGGATGTCCGGTCCAGCAGCGCGCGGATATGAATTAGTCTTTTTGGTCGGTTTCGTGAGTGGACATTGTGAAACCTAACCCTTCGTCGTTGCAGTTCGGTGAGGTTTTAAGTGATTATGATTGAGTGTTGTTCTTCAGCATGAACTCGTCTGCTAATTAAGTCGTAATTGATAGATGAGTTATTTTTTGCATGCTTTACCGATGCATTGAGAACATGCATTCCTTAGCATGTATTCATATTACAAAAAAACTACAATAATTCTGATCCCAAATCAAAACTCTACTGTCTACTCTTTTTGGCGTAACGTTCCAACTGGGACAAGGCCTGCTTTTCAGCTTGCTGTTCTATGAGCACTTCCACAGTTATCAACTGAAAGCTTTCTGAATCAATGACCATTTTGCATGTGTATATCGTGTGTGGCAGGCACGAAGATACTTTATGCCTAAGGAAGCGAAGGAAATTTCCTTAACGAAAAGTTCCTGGGCCGACCGAAAATCGAACCCGTTACCCTCAGCATGATCAGATCAAAACTGTGCATCGCTATTCGGTCATCGGATGTCACTGTGTGATTTCGAACTGAGATGATCAAATAAAACAAGCATCTGTACAGAAGTTCATATGACGACGGGAAAACAGGACCTGTAATAATACGTATCCAGCCCATCGGTTTTACGTCCATACAGCCAGTGACACATTCATTGCAGCTTTGACATATGGTACATCAAAAATACATTACGTATCGTATCGCTTGCTATCTGATATGGTTACTGTGGAGAGAGAAACACCATGCATAGATTTACGACTGGTGGTGCTGTCATGACATCATACGATCCTGTGCCTCCTGGTTCGTTTGCTTCTTTCAACTAGGTACTATAGCAATAGATAAGCTATCCTCGGACGCGCGACATACAGAGGAGGCTTTCGTTTTCCATCAAGCAAGTATAAATGAATATAATGATAAGTCAATAGACAGCCTTTCGGTGGATGGCGTTTTCACGTTCTGCAATGAACTGGGAGGTTATAGGGTAAAACTGCATTCGGGTAGGGGCTCCTATTTTAGACTTTCCGCTATGACTCAGACGAGTGATAATACGATTATAGCATAAGCATAGAAAAAACGATTGTACAAATCGTGGGTGGCTATACAATGCTCAGCTTCATATGTTTTGAAAAATCTAGCACGTAGTGTCGCTAAAATAACGTTTGGCATTAACGCCTTTTTCTACGTGTTAGAGTTGGTCGAAACAAGCATCACATTGTATACCTGGTATCAGGTATCAGAAGGCCGGCTCCAGAGGCACGTTAGGATACTCCATTTGGGACATTTGTGCCATCGCCAAAATAACAGCCTATTTCATCATCTACCTGAGGGAAAAGGAAGGAAAAAGGATTTGGATGGGGATAGGGACAGGTAGGGAAATAGGAAAAATACCCTGGAAGAGGGTACTAACGCACAAGCGTACCACAATGGGTTCAAACAGCGCCCTGAAAAGGGCACTGTAATAACGCATAAAACGAAAGAGAGCCTATAGCTCTTTACCACAGCGGGTTAAGAACAACAGAATATCCTGAAGATTCAGGTTTCTGAAGTCAGTTTCACTTAATAAGTGTTTACCGAATACTCGGAAACGCAGTTGCGCGAAAACTGGACAGTTACATATCAAATGATACGAAGTTCCATAATCGGATTCACAGCTATCACAGGCAAATGAATCAGCTTGCTGAATATTCGCCATGTGATAGCTGAGTCGGCAGTGGCCAGTCAATGCTTTGACCAGCATGCTGCAATTCTGCTTAGACAGATTAGTTAGATACTTCGCCACCCGTAGAGATGGCTCAGCACTATACAATTTGGTTTGACGACATGACTCCAAACTATTCCAATATTGTCTGTGTTGAGTGACAGCCCAGGTGTGAATCTGAAGCTTAATCCAACACTTCGATATCGGAATAGCTGGCTCAGGGCCAATGAAGTCATGTGATGCTCCAGAGCGAGCTAACTCATCAGCCAATTCATTTCCAGCGATGGAAGAATGGCCAGGTACCCATAGAAGGTGAACAGCGTTTGCTGAATTCAGCTCCTCGATTTGAGTTCGACAAGCGATAACTATCTTCGACCTGGAGTTGGCCGAAGCAAGTGCTTTAATAGCAGCCTGGCTATCTGAACAGAAGTATATTACTTTGCCCATTACGTGCTGCTGAAGTGCTGATTGCACTCCGCACATAAGAGCAAAGATTTCGGCCTGAAAAACGGTACAGTGTCTACCAAGTGAATAAGACTGATACAGCCTTAGCTCACGAGAATAAACACCAGCACCTGCTCGACCTTCGAGAAGGGAGCCATCAGTGTAACATACGATGCCGTCTGAAATACTTCTTTCCAGATAACCAGATGTCCACTCTTCCCGGGAAGGGAATTTCGTGGAAAATGTCCTATATGGAAAATTACAAGCTATTGTAAGATCACTTGGAGCAAGGACAATTTTGTCCCAATTCACCAAAAGTGGAAACAACGAGGTGTGTGTTGAACTGCGGTTCACAGGAGTTTCCTCTAGTAGACCGAGTACCCGTAACCGGTAAGTGCAAGAAAGGGCTTCTTGTTTGAGATGAATGTGTAGTGGGGCAACGTCAAAGAGAACTTCTAGCGCTGCCGTAGGAGTTGAAGAGAACGCTCCAGACATCGCCATTAAGCACATCCTTTGGAGATGGCCTAATTTTGATTGGACCGTTCTCACTTCACCCTTTTGCCACCACACAAGACATCCATAAGCCAATATTGGCCGAACCACAGTTGTGTAAATCCATTTGATATACTTGGGTTTTAGACCCCAAGTTGTACCAAAAGTACGCCGGCATTGCCCGAAGGCCATACAAGCTTTCTTGATTCTGAACTCAATGTGAGGTGTC